>NC_139227.1:113381886-113609386 GCF_055691185.1 Crinia signifera
CCATCCATTACCCAGAGTGGCAAGCCCTTAAATTCCGATTAAACGATAATGAACTTTCACCTTCCCCCGATCACTTACGGTGTGACTTGTTATTCCTTTTAAATACTTTCACACGGCCCTGGAAAATGAAAGTTTTAATTGTAATTTGTGCCCCTGTGTGATCTGTGGGGGGGGGGGGGGGGTAAACTGGTGTTTGGCATTGTATCATACAGGTAAATTAGAGATCGTCCTTGTGTATTTATCCCGCCTGCGATATGTCTGTAAATTGGAAATGAACGAAGCGAAATAGGATTTTTTTTTTTCAATAGTTTTTTTATTGAGTTTTGCATATAATAAGAAATATATATATATATATATATATATATATATATATATATATATATATATATATATATATATATATATATATAAAAACATGCTCAATAACAATTCAGGGTGAAGCGAAATAGGATTTAATTAAATCTTGCTACTATATAATTGTGTAACAGCTGTACACTCGGTTTGTGTTGAATATGTGTGTAGAAATTTGTTGTATTATTGGTGTTGATTTCTGATGTGTTTTAAATATCGGAAAATGCCAGTCAAATCCATCAAAAGCAATGCGATACCCTATTTGAACGCACCGCTTTGGGTTACCGTTTGAATAAACAGACAATGCAATAAATAAATAAACAAATAGATATTACAATAATTAAGATTTATTTATTTATTTATACAACGAAAATCGATATTACAATAGATTATTACTTTATAAAACTATACTCTCCTGTCTCCGAATAATTCTGTAAACTGTGAAGAAACGAATTTTTACAAACTATGTACAAAGCATCTCAACGGGATACAAATTGTAAACACAAACCTTATATACTGAGTCGCCTTGAATCCTGCATCTCCGATATACGACCTATGCAAGCTACTAGTGGTGTATAGTTCATGCAAAAAATTGTGTAAGGAGTGTTATGCACGAAAAACAACACAAAACATAATTTCTCGGGTTTCTAGGAGACCAATGCGCCTATTACCAAATGATACTAATTCGGTGTTAATTCGCATTGTAGCTGAACATTCCAAATCTGCGGAATTCGTGTAACATGAAACTTCGGTATTATATTTTTCTATATAAAATAGGACAGGTGCATATACGAAATAACGCAGACGAAAAATGAATGTAGGTAGGTTAATACATACACACTATATATATATATATATATATATATATATATATATATATATATATATATATGTAGATTAAGTAATCTAATTTAATGGAATTATTTATATATATAAATATGTATTGTCGTATCTTGCTTCATAGTAAAACATTATGGTATGTACCGTATAATAAAATGCGATATATATATATATATATATATATATATATATATATATATATTTCTATTACCGCTCTTGTTTAACTATTAAGGTAATTAAATACAAGACATGATTGGCTCTACAGCCATGGGAGATTTATGCAAATGAGCGCCCTGGGTGGGTTTATAAACCCCCAGTAACTGTGTGAGGCCTGTGGTCAGTAATCAATGAATGCAGTAATAAAGAATAGTGTCGGAGTCAATTTGCCGGTCAATTAAGCCGGCCCTGCCATTGGGAGCCCATGATCTGATTTAATACCCAGCAGGGAGATAGGAGCCGGCCGGTGATAATTGGCAAAACACCTTTCCTTCCTTTTCCTCGTATTCAAAAGCGCTGCAAGGTTACCGGGCCAGAAATAGCCCTTATTGTAGCAGGGGCTATTTTCTCCCTGGTCCCAAAGTCAAGGTCAGCCCCAGGAGCCCGGAGTCACCGTCCAGGGAAGATCACCAGGGGCCAGTGAGGGGTCGAGCAGTCATTCACGTTGTTGCGTCTGCCAGTATTTGCGTTTGCGTCAGTGGTTTGCCGCAGCGAAGTCTGATCACAAATATAATACACGCAATCAGGTTATACAACCCCTGATGTGACAACAGTGTAATATATAACACGACGCTTATACCCGTATGCGATATCATTGCCCATCACTGCCAAATCTCTTCTCTGGGGATCTTATACTATATATACCCCTACATATCAATAGATCTCTCTCTCTCTCTCTCTCTCTCTCTCTCTCTCTCTCTCTCTCTCTCTCTCTATATATATACCGGTAGAGGAGATCCGCACTTACATCCAGTTGTAGGGGTTATACTATATATACCCCTACATATCAATAGATCTCTCTATATATATACTGGTAGTAGAGGAGATCCGCACTAACATCCAGTTGTAGGGGTTATACTATATATACCCCTATATATCAATAGATCTCTCTCTCTCTCTATATATATATACCGGTAGAGGAGATCCGCACTTACATCCAGTTGTAGGGGTTATACTATATATACCCCTACATATCATTAGATCTCTCTATATATATACTGGTAGTAGAGGAGATCCGCACTTACATCCAGTTGTAGGAGTATATATACCCCTATATATCAATAGATCTCTCTCTCTCTCTCTCTATATATATATATATACCGGTAGAGGAGATCCGCACTTACATCCAGTTGTAGGGGTTATACTATATATACCCCTACATATCATTAGATCTCTCTATATATATACTGCTAGTAGAGGACATCCGCACTAACATCCAGTTGTAGGGGTGTTCCTCTAAGGTCACATAAATAGGTTCCACTTATAGGCAATATTTTGTACAAATATATTTAAATTCTTTATCGGGTCATCGCAATCAGTTGACATTTCAGCCCAAAGGGTCTTTGTGTGTGTGTGTGTGTGTGTGTGTGTGTATGTATATATACATATATATATATATATATATATATATATATATATCTCCATTGGACTATAACCTATAGGACTTGTTTGATAAAGTGTAGCGCTCAAACATCGTGTGTGTGTATGTATATATATATATATATATATATATATATATATATATATAATTTATTTATTTATTAACAGTTTCTTATATAGCGCACACATATTCTGCAGCACTTTACAGAGAACATTCACATCAGTCCCTGCCCCAGTGGAGCTTACAATCTATATTCCCTACCACATGTACACGCACACAGACATTCTAGAGATCATTTTGTAGGGAGACAATTAACCAACCAGTATATTTTTGGATTGTGGGAGGAAACCAGAGTACCCGGAGGAAACCCACGCAAGTACGGGGAGAATATACAAACTCTGCACAGTTGGTGCTGTGGTGGGAATCAAACCCATGACCTCAGCGCTGTGAGGCAGTAATGCTATAACCCTTATAACCATTACACCATCCGTATATGTATATAAAATTGTATAGTTAATTATATCTATCTGTCTGTATGTATGTGTGTGTTTGTGTATTTATGTATGTATTTATGTATGTATGTGTATGTGTGTGTATGTGTATATATATATATATATATATACACACACACATATGTATATTTCTAGGCATATTAGCGAACACATACATTGTACATTCTTAATTCTTTGTCTTTCTGTTATTGCTGTATTGTCTTATTAATAATTTGTTTCCTATAATAAAGTGGAAAGGAAAATGCTGTTGCTATATAAATAACTTAACAATTAAATATTTATACACAATCCGGAGTCTATCTATCTAGTTAATAAACAGACACTATGATAATTTTTGGAAAAAATTCTACTTGCAATGACATAATATACTATGTTCTAGAACTACACATCCTATAGGATGCTAGCATGAGATGCTGGGAGTAGTAGTGTAACAACAGCTAAAGAGCTGCCATGACACTTGTGTAAGGAAATACATTTATGGGATCTGTGTTTACTTTACAATTGGTGCCACACTTCTAAGAGAAATCCCCCCCAATAAATCTTACACGCACTTATAGGCCCTGCTAACCCAATATCTGTTCACACTGATAAGTCACAACACAGGGGATCTGTCTTCTTTCAAGTTCTGCAATTGGAAATGAAGGATTTGAACTTTGAAAGCTCTTGTGCTCATGTGGCTCTTGTTTGGCGTTTCAGGTTCAGTTTATGTGACTGCGATTCCTAATTCCTTTCAGGGCAAGTTTTCAGTTTTTGGCTGGGAGTTTTACTGCAAATTGCAATGTAATTATTGGAAAAGTGCATTCCTAATACAAAACCATATAAACATTAATAATCTATTTAGTAAATTAGTACATAAAATAATAATGTAAAACAAAAAGTGTAACAGAGTGAGATTTAATGTATACAAAATAACACAAGTTGCCTAAACATTGCTGTAGTAGTATAGACAATGTAATAGGATGAGAGATTCAGAAAGTGAGAGATTTGGTAAGAAATCTCCAGTTTTTTTTAAAAGCGGCAATCATTTACACCGCAAAACCAGTTCGATTTTGCAGTGTAAATGATTGCCGCTTTAAAAAGGACTGGAGATTTCTCACCAAATCTCTCACTGTCTGAAGCTCTCATCCTATTATATTTCACCCAATAAATAAATTACTAAATAAAGAAATAGTAAAACCGTATCGGGGCTTTAAAATAGTTTTAAAAATTAAAACACAGGGGTTGAATCTCAAATTTATGGAATACAGTTATTGTTGGATGGGAAATTTGCGAACGAAAGGTGAATAAAAATAATACTTAAAACACGTAATTCTTGTTTGCAATTAAATTGTAAAGGAAAAAATATGTATTGTAAAAAAAAAAAAGGTAAAAGAAAATGTTTTGCACTTGTGGATTCTAAAGTCACTATTCATGAGGCATTTTTGTATCCCACTTTGAAAAAAGTTACTTTCATATGAAAAATGTTTGGGGAATTTTGAAAACAACAACAAAAAATTCCCTGTAAAGCTGATGGAACATGGGATATGAAGAAGGATCCTATGAGTGGGATGGAAATGTCAACTTTCAGTAAATATCTATATGGAAAAGTTAAGAAAGATAAAAAGCACCAACTTTGTTCATTTATCAAACTGGGCAAATAAAGTTGAGTGCCCTGTAAATAATCTTATTCTTTATATAGTACAACATTTGAAACTAATACCCCTTTCACACCGCACTTGTTAAACGGTATATTGCCGTTTTTTTTCCCATTTCAAAACATTTAAGGCTGCAGTGGGAAAGCGCCAGAGCTGATTTACCGGTTAAAGATAACCGGTATTTCAAAACATTTAAAAAGCAGAGTCCTACACGTTTCAGAGCCGTTTTTTATGCAGTGAGAATGGCTCTGAAACGGTATTTAGTAAAAACAACAGATTACAGACCTGTGATCATTCTGCCTTGAAACGTGATCAGGGGATTAAACGGGTTGACTGATGTGAATGGTATTTAAAACGGTAATCTACTGCAAAGTGAAGGCTCAGACCCGTTTTAAATACCATTTAAAAACACCAGTTTTTAAACATTTTGGCAGTGTGAACGCAGTATAACTTCTAAATGATAGCTGATTATTATTATTTTTATTATTATTAATATTATTATTAATATTAATGTGACCTCTATGCGTTAAAAAACCTTCGGACTAGTTTAGGTAAAAGTTGTGCAATACGTTTTATTGAGAGTTATAGATTGCCAGCTTGTGAACAAGGCCCGCTTAACTCTTTGTCTGTTTAAATCCAGTACTATTGTTTTTATTAATATGTTTCTAATTGTAAAGTGCAACCGAATATGCTGTTGTTGTTGATGATGATAATAATAATAAAAAATAATGATAATAATTTGATGATGATGATGACACCCAACATATTCATTTGTACTGTTGGAAACATTTGAACGCCCATATCCACTATCACACCGATTGGTCTGACCACTCCCACTTTATACTTGTGTACCCATTGTTGGCCAAAAGATAGATGAGCTGAAATACTTTGCCCGCTGTTAACATTTGATTGCTCTAAATCAGCGGTACTCAAACTGCGGGTCCTGACCCCAAAGTGGGTCCCGACCTTCTCAGCATGGGGTCGCGATTCCATGTTGCTGACCATCAGGCTGATGACTTTTCTAATCTCAGTCAGTGATTCAAAATCTGTTGAATTGTCTGTTATATTAGACTCCTCCCATCACTCTGTGCCTCCACAATGCTGCCATGTATGTGCTGTCTGCTGACTACACGTGTGATGTGATGGGTTATGGTATATTAGACTCCTCCCATCACTCTGTGCCTCCACAATGCTGTCATGTATGTGCTGTCTGCTGACTACACGTGTGATGTGATGGGTTATGGTATATCAGACTCCTCCCATCACTCTGTGCCCCCACAGTGCTGCCATGTATGTGCTGCCTGCTGACTACACATGTGATGTGATGGGTTATGGTATATTAGACTCCTCCCATCACTCTGTGCCTCCACAATGCTGTCATATATGTGCTGTCTGCTGACTACACGTGTGATGTGATGGGTTATGGTATATCAGACTACTCCCATCACTCTGTGCCTCCACAATGCTGCCATGTATGTGCTGTCTGGTGACTACACGTGTGATGTGATGGGTTATGGTATATTAGACTCCTCCCATCACTCTGTGCCCCCACAATGCTGCCATGTATGTGCTCCCTGCTGACTACACGTGTGATGTGATGGGTTATGGTATATCAGACTCCTCCCATCACTCTGTGCCTCCACAATGCTGCCATGTATGTGCTGTCTGCTGACTACACGTGTGATGTGATGGGTTATGGTATATCAGATTCCTCCCATCACTCTGTGCCTCCACAATGCTGCCATGTATGTGCTGTCTGCTGACTACACGTGTGGTGTGATGTGATGGGTTATGGTATATTAGACTCCTCCCATAACTCTGTGCCTCCACAATGCTGCCATGTATGTGCTGTCTGCTGACTACATGTGTGATGTGATGGGTTATGGTGTATCAGACTACTCCCATCACTCTGTGCCTCCACAATGCTGCCATGTATGTGCTGTCTGCTGACTACACGTGTGATGTGATGGGTTATGGTATATTAGACTCCTCCCATCACTCTGTGCCTCCACAATGCTGCCATGTATGTGCTGTCTGCTGACTACACGTGTGATGTGATGGGTTATGGTATATTAGACTCCTCACATCACCCTGTGCCTCCACAATGCTGCCATGTATGTGCTGTCTGCTGACTACACATGTGATGTGATGGGTTATGGTATATTAGACTCCTCTCATCACTCTGTGCCCCCACAATGCTGCCATGTATGTGCTGTCTGCTGACCACACGTGTGATGTGATGGGTTATGGTATATCAGATTCCTCCCATCACTCTGTGCCTCCACAATGCTGCCATGTATGTGCTGTCTGCTGACTACACGTGTGATGTGATGGGTTCTGGTATATTAGACTCCTCCCATCACTCTGTGCCCCCACAATGCTGCCATGTATGTGCTGTCTGCTGACTACACGCGTGATGTGATGGGTTATGGTATATTAGACTTCTCCCATCACTCTGTGCCTCCACAATGCTGCCATGTATGTGCTGTCTGCTGACTACACGTGTGATGTGATAGGTTATGGTATATTAGATTCCTCCCATCACTCTGTACCTCCACAATGCTGCCATGTATGTGCTGTCTGCTGACTCCACGTGTGCTGTTATGGTATATCAGATTCCTCCCATCACTCTGTGCCTCCACAATGCTGCCATGTATATGCTGTCTGCTGACTACACGTATGATGTCATGGGTTATGGTATATTAGACTCCTCCCATCATGTTGTGCCTCCACAATGCTGCCATGTATGTGCTGTCTGCTGACTACACGTGTGATGTGATGGGTTATGGTATATTAGACTCCTCCCATCACTCCGTGCCCCCACAATGCTGCCATGTATGTGCTGTCCGCTGACTACACGTGTGATGTGATGGGTTATGGTATATTAGACTCCTCCCATCATGTTGTGCCTCCACAATGCTGCCATGTATGTGCTGTCCGCTGACTACCCATGTGATGTGATTTGAAGACCTTCTGCAGTAACTTGCTGGGGTCCTGTCATTACTTATATTGTCTGATGGGGTCCCAGAGCACAATAGTTTGAGGACCCCTGCTCTCAATGACCACAGGTTATTTTAACCTAGCCCACATCATGTCTTATACTTGTATTCCAGTTGTTACTGAGATCCCCTCTAGTCAGTGTGGTTGGAGGAATTGAGCTTGGATACCTGGCTGAAGTATGAGTTACAGTTAATAAGCACTTCTCGGACATGTAAATGATTAGGAATATAATACTAGCATGTTCTCTGGCTGCAGCTGTAGTTTATACATTTCATTATATGTGCATAGCTACAGGCCAGGGTTTATGGATTGTTGGGAAGCCCAGGGGTATATTTATAAGGTGCAGGTTTTTAGATGTGAGATTCTAGGGGTAAAATGTAATCGGGCGAGAGAATCAGAAAGATTTGGTAAGAAATTGCCAGTTTTTTAAAGCGGCAATCATTTACACTGCAAAATCCAACTGGTTTTGCAGTGTAAATGATTGCCGCTTTTAAAAAACTGGAGATTTCTTACCAAATCTCTCACTTTCTGATTCTCTCACCCTATTACATCCCCCCCCCCCCCCCCCCGAGCTCTTATCTACTCTAGAAGGTTCTAGAGAAATGATAAGTATAATCTGGTTACTATAGACAACACCTCCTTTAGAAAATATATTCCTGTAGTTATAATGTTCTGCATACCCTCCAACATCTGAAGAGCAAAAACGGGTCCAAATTCGGAAAGGGGGCGTGGCCACAGGTAAAAGGGATGTGGAGACCCGAAAAAAAGTACAGGCCATAAAAAATGGTACTGTACCTGCCAAAAAAAGGTACAGTTGGAGGGTATGGTCCTGTGAACCACAATAATATGAAATCTGATCAGACCAAACTGCAGAATAAAATGGGGGCTTTTTTGGGGCGCTATTTTAGTGACTTGAAAAAAATTATAATTTGTTTAATATTTAAAAAAATCCCAATTACTGTACACTGTATAATTAACAAAATAATATATTGTCTGGGTAAACATGCATTCCTGTATTATAAAGAATTGTGTTACTCCTGCTGATATTATTATTATTATTATTATTGTTATTATTATTATTATTATTATTGTTATTATTATTATTATTGTTATTATTATTATTATTATTATTATTATTATTGAAACATGTCCTCTATATACTTTGTATAGGATATCATATGATACATATCCACCCTTTACCTGGAAGACATAATGGACAGTTTTCCCATTTATTTTAAAGCGGCGATCATTTACACTGAAAGACCAGGTTGATTTTGCCATGTAAATGATTGCCGCTTTAAAATAAATCTCTCACTTTCTGATGCTCACACCTTATTTCTTTTGGCCCAATGTTGGAATAGAGCTACCCCTTTAGAAAACTATCACTGATGATTCCCACACACAATTTATAGTGTGAATATAATAAATAATGAAACTACAGTATGTTCCCACCATAGCCCTAACTGTGCGGAGTTTGTATATTCTCCCAGTGCTCGCGTGGGTTTCCTCCGGGTGCTTCGGTTTCCTCCCACAATCCAACAATATACTGGTAGGTTAATTGGCTTCCAACAAATGAACCCTACAATGTCTGTGTGCGTGTACATGTGGTAGGGAATATAGATTGTAAGCTCCACTGGGGCAGGGACTGATGAGAATGGGAAAATATTCCCTGTAAAGCGCTGCGGAATATGTGTGCGATATAAATATATGGTAATAATATTAATAATAAATGTGTACACACCATTAGTTTTGCTCGCCCAATACGTAAAAACAATTTACATGTGCGTGAGCTGATTGGAAGATTGGAGCTGATCTATCTCTTTTCTGAGCACCTGATACAGGTTGTTCCGTGTGTGCGCCTATCTTACAGTAGGAAATAACAGTTGTGAAACATTCTTTCAATTTAAATCCATAGGTTTGTTGTATTGGAACCCAAACACGGGGAGATTTGCTGAGCGATTTGAGCGATGCCCCATATGTCTTTGTTTCTTTGCTTCTCCTAAATTCTTAGTTATTATGATTACCTACATTTACTGTTATGGATGCATCAAAATATATATATTTATTGCATGTATACCAGAGGTAAAGTGTGCCCCATATATGACTTTAGAAGCCTGGAAATGTAACGTCTCTAATTTCTAGTGATGGTAGGCACCAGCCACGCATTTTATTAATCAATACTCTGCATTGCCGGGAAGCAGCTATTTACTAGTGATGTTAATGAGGCATGTGGCATTCAGTGCCTCACGCCTCAAGAGCATGGCTTGCTGTTAGTAAATTAATAGGACAGGTATTGTTTTATGGGACCCTAGTTGTGCTATATGAATAAAAGATGATGATAATAACGATAATAATAATTTTGCACCAACACAGTTACACTTAAACCATGTGTTCCTGACTGAGTAAGATCGTGCTAAGTACATAATTACATTGGTTCTACAATCACCTCAGTTGGTTCAAGATTCCATAAGGATGTAAAGCGTTGCTCCTAATACCTCTTTCACACCGCACCTATATCCCGGGTTGTTGGCGGATCGTCCCAGGTTAAGGTGCAGTATGAAAGCACCAACCTGACCATCCCGGCAATTCAACCTAGGTTATAAAATGGGTTAAATAATGTTCGCCCCGGGTCGAGTGTGAATAGGTGTGAACCAGGACCAAAATCCTGGGTCCAACCCAGCTTTAGCGACGTGAAGCGGTATAATAGTATAACCTTTACATGCTTTTATCTCGGAAATATAACTGGACTACAAATATCTGCAAAACAGATTAGATTGTAAGCTTGCGAGCAGGGCCCTCGTACCCTTTGACTGTCTGTTTTATCCCTATTTCTAATTGTAAAGTGCAACGGAACCTGCTGCGCTGTATAAAAAACTGTTAATAAATAAATAATTATAATTAACAAAAAAAAAGTTTGAAAAGGCTCCGTCCCGTTCCTACAGGTCAGAGGTTGTGTGACAGATATTCTAAGAAAAATGTCAGCGTACACTGAGCAACCTCTGATTTATTTTTCTTACAATCAGATCATTTCCACAATGCAAGGAAATGCATGCTAATATACACATTACTCCCACCTGCCTTTTTTTTTACTTTAATACTGTAAAGATAAGAATGTAGAAATAAAATGGTATAGACATTTTAAAATGAACCTGTGTTATTTTGAGATCAGAAGGAGTGTGCACACAGGGAGTGAATCTCCCACTGCCCCTTACGTTAAACTTTGGCATATTGTCATCGACATCTGAGGAACGTGGAGTTGGAAACTGTTAGGTGCTCTCTACTTGGGGATTTGAATCACTCCCCGTCTGTCTATATTGTACTTCCTCTGTAACCTTACAAGCAGTGTACAACTGTAAAAACAGGCAGGAGACCAGCTATCTGTCAGGGCAGTGAAGGAACTTAGCAGAGTAACAAATAGTGCCTCTGACCTCCTTATGGCCTCTGCTAGTACCAAACTATGCTTATACTCCATCTACAGGGATTCTTATTGGTCTGAGAATTCCCACATGTATCTGAAAGAAGAATGAATGCAGATTAATAAATACACAGACCTCACTACAGTTGAGTTTTTGCATAGCCCAGGCTGCTGGCTGAGCGGAGTTCTCATTTCTTTACCCAAAATGCTGGAAACATGTGCACATGTGTTTACATACAGCTATTGTGATTGTGAACCATTATCAGATCTTCCAACGAAGCAAGTGCAATTCATTTCGATTACAAAATCGGGGCATCTTTAAAAGAAAAAAATCCCTTTCATTTTCTGCTTCTCTGATGTAACTTCCTCTGGTCAATGGTGGATCCAGGAGGGGGGCAGCTGCAACCTTTCATGGGCCAAGGTAATGCAGGGTTGCCGACCCTCCCGGAATTTCCGGGAGTCTCCCGAAAATCAGGTACCCCCTCCCGGCCCCCGGAAGGGTGGGCAACCCTCCCGGATTCAGGGGGGACCCCCGCTGACCCCTGGATCGCGGCATTAAAATGCCGCAATCCTCGGGTCTCAGAGGAGGGGGCGGAGCTAAAACGGCACAATGGCGTCATTTTAGCCCCGCCCCCTCCATGGAGATCCCCGAATTCGCTGCTTTTAACAGTAAGGGGCGGGGCTTAGTGATGTCACTCGTAAGCCCCGCCCCCTGAGCGGCTGCGGAAACTCTCCTCTCCGGGCTTCTCCCGGAGAGGAGAATGTTAAAGTCGGCAACCCTGATGTAATGACAGCCCCCTTCCACCCCATGGATCTACCAGTGACTGAGTTGTGTGTTTGTAAGCCTAACAATTGTAGATCCCATCGCTGCTAAATCATACCTCTCAACTGTCACGATTACAGCGGGACAGTCCCGATTTTCGGGTCCTGTCCCGCTGTCCCACCCGCGGCAGGCATTGTCCCGCTGCAGGGGTGGCAGTTGGGAGACCCCCAATCTAATAGAATAGACACTGTGCGCATGCGCACAGCGTCTATTCTCGTATGAAAATGAGGCCGCGGCTAATTAGCATAAGCCACGCCCTCATTTGCATACACCCGCCCCCTTTTCGGACGCTCTATTTGTGTCCCTATTTCATCAGCACAGAAGTTGGGAGGTATAGCTAAATTGTGGAGGCCTTAAATTAGGTCAGGCATTTAAATGCAGCAATCCGCGGGTCTCAGAGGAGGGGGCGGAGCTAAAATGTCATAATTGTGTCATTTTAGCCCTTCCCCCTCCACAGAGATCTGTGAAATAGGCTATTTTACATCATGGGGGCGGAGCTTAATGATGTCACGCTCAAGCCCCGCCCCCTGAATTGCTGCTGAAAGTCTCCACTCCGGGCTTCTCCCAGAGAGGAGAATCTAAAAGTCAGCAACCCTGAGTTAGGTACACACTATGAAGTAATCGGGCTGATTCGATTAATTTCTGCTCCTGGGTCCATCCTACCTTTTTGACTGTGTGTAACTACCGAGTTTGTTTTATCACTGTTTCCAATTGTAAAGCACAACGGAATTGCTGTGTTACATATGAAAGTGTTGATAAATTATAATATCGTCCCAAAAGCAATCAGCTTGGATGATTGGATCTGACATAGTACATAAAATTTGTCAAAAGTGATGATCAATATCATCCACATTTTCTAGTGTGTATCCTCTTCGTATTATCTGTCTGACATTTCTGACCATTTAAATGCATCAACTTTGCAACAAGATTTCCGACAGCTGTTATTTATTTATTTATTTATTACGGGTTTTTTTTATAATAACTTTTTTATTCTATTTTCACAATTGAACAGAAATAATAATACAATACAATACATAAAAGTGATATTGACAATATATAAATAGGGAGAAAAGGGAAATGAATACATCACCAGAGATCATAAATGTTGTAATGGCTTGCCAAATATATTCAATTATACTAAATTCACATTATATTTATCGACATGTTTTACAAATTACGTTAGTTAAAAATGATTTAAATAAATAAATAAATAATAATAATAATAATTTTAGCTTATGAAATTTGACGTATCAATGACCAACTGGTTGCCTCAAACACTTTTGTAATTGTACCTCGGATAGTTGAGTCAAGTGATTCTATTCTAATACTTCCCATTTTTTAGAAAGTTGTTTAAATAGCGCACACATATTCGCTTTATGGAGAATATTTGATCATTTACATCAGTCCCTGCGCCAGGGGAGCTTACAATCTATATTACCTACCACATATACATGCACAAACATTCATTCAGTTAATTTTGTTGGGAGCCAATTAAGGGCCTTATTCTGGTTGGAGCGGCCGGGCCGTACGCGTACGTCCCGGGGTTTTTCATGATCTGCGCATGCGTAAATTCGCTAATGCGCAGGCGCGACCACTCCACAACGCTTACGGACGGGTCTCTACGTGCGAAAAAACCTGTACGCGAGTGTACGGGCATTGGGGGCGGCATAGGGGCGTGAAAAGGGGAGCGGCCAAAATAATGAGGGAAAATGGGCGTAAATATGGGCGTACACGGGGGTGTGCACCAAAAATGAGCGGTGCTACTACCGCACGATCGACTAAGGCACCGTTCATTTCGGACACAAAACAGGCGGCTGCCAACCGCCATCTCAAACCACCCCTACAGATACCGCATGCCAGCGTGCGCCTGAGTTTGCTAATTAACGCTGATTCCTACTCAAACACATACACCTGAATGTAATAAGCAATGCTGCAGTCTATTAAGTCCAAACCATTATTTCACTACCTGCAAGCCACACACAGCACTCAAACACAGTGGAAGCTTATCTTTCTATACTTCTCGACATTTAAAGGTTTGTTTAATTTAAGGTAAGAATCTTTGTAAGACCTGCTTATATATGCAAAGGTAGGTATTTGTCAAACAGTTACACACATTCACTACGTGCTTTCATAGACTTTACACAGTAGCACACTCAATCGACACAAGTCGACATGTGTCAACGTGTTCACTCTAATACAAACATAGGTTTTGTATTTAGGATACAATAACATAAACCACATCTAACACCTACAAAGGATGTTTCAGCAATGTTTTAAGCCCATGACCACTATTTTGCACATTAATTAATTCAATCAATTAATACATTTTCATAATTATAGTTGAAAGGCAAGATTTGCAGGTCCATATATGTGAAGGGTATGGCAGCGTACACGGACGTACGCTCACTCTCACGAGCGGTGACATAAGCTGACTTTTCTATTGGAAACAATAGGGACCCGTCCGTGCAAGCTGGCGTACGCTCAGATCTACGCAAGAAGTCGGTGGGAAGACGGACGAGAGACGTCCGTAAACGGCGCCGTACGCTCAGTTGTACGCCTGTTGTCGGAGTGCAAGGCTGAGCCGTCCGCGTACGTTGCCGTACGCTCATTTGTACGCCACTCCCCTTCTGCGTTATTTCTGCCCGTACGTATATGGCTGAGTTGTGGGTGGACTTAACCCCAACGGCCGCGTACGGCTAGCGTACGTTAATAGCGAACGTACGCACGTTTGGCCGCTCCGATCAGAATAAGGCCCTAAGTGTGGGAGGAAATCGGAGTACCTGGAGGAAACCCACACAAGCACGGAGAGAAGATACAAACTCCGCACAGTTAGAGCTGTCCAGACCAGAATAATAAATCACTCGTGTGTGATTTAGAAATTGGATGATCTTGAGATTGTTTGTACCTAGAATTGTGTTGTCTTGTCTATGACAGTGCTTAGAAGTTCGTATATATCAGTCGGCAAACCATGAGTGCATCTGTCTCTGATATAAATCATGGTGCTAGTAGGGAGATTGGGGGTGGGTGAGCAGGCACCATTGTCTGTGCAGGATGAACGATGCATTTAATTTGGCTGGTCCATTATCAGCTGGGTCCTTTGATGTTCTCCTACTGAGGACCTAGAGATAAAGGGAAGAGATGAAGAAACTAAACAGCACATTGCATGGTAATAGTCAGTGATCACAGTGTCCCATCCCCGTTTCATACAGATATAAAAGTATGCTAAAGCTTAGTGCTTTATAACATGCTCCCCCCCCCCCCCCCCCCCGTCTGTAAAGTCTGGGGGGGGGGGGGGGGCATGAAATGCTTGTCGTCAAAATTAAACTGAATGTAAACATTCCTGACTTTTACAATCCATTTCTAAAATTAACTATATCAGACATGACCATCAACTTTAACATATACATTACAGGCATATATCCATACCTTACAGGACTTAACTGCTTACGGTCATAAACTAGATAATTATAATGGATGACATTATTGCATCTGCAAATCAGCGGGCATTTACTAATATATAATATTATTACTGGCTGTAAGAATTAATGTTTTACGGACATAAAACGATAAATCTGGTCTTAAACAGAAATTTGTAACAACTTTACAGACCACGTTACCTTCCATAAAGAATCACGTGTTCTGTTGTGTAAAATACTCATTTTAAGACCGGTAAATGTCCTTTTGTGATCTATTAGAATTTCTAGATTATATTATTTAATTTTTGTACTTTTTCTTTGCTGTTTTTGTTGTGTTAAACTAAAATCTATGCACAAAAGTAGCACAAAAGTAGGGTGTGCTATTAGTACCAGTCTGTTGGTGACAAAAGGGATTAGGTGAAAGCCAGAATGGTCCGGACTCTGAAATGCCGGACCGGACCTTCTAACTGCAGCGACTTCGGCCAATGTGGAATGCGCTGGGATGGTCTCCTTGTACCATTTGCTGTGTGAAAGGTGTTAAATATACAAGGATGGGCACAGAGAGGTCCACTATGGCAAAAAAAAAACACTGTAGAGAGCTGGACTGGTCAGGCGTTCCGGAGAAAGGGCCGTTACGGCCAGTGGCATAAATTTGTTCCAATTGCCCGGAGGAAAATTAATATTGGTGCCCGGTGCCCCCCCAAATAGCTCAGTAAGCTGTTTGTCTCCAATAAAACAGGTCTGTAACTTTACAGGAGTTGATTGGCTGGTGCACTTTCCCTTTTATCATTTCACCAAGCTTAATAAATCTGTCCCAAACTTTCCTCCTATCCCGTGAAAAAAAGCGCCTCTTTTCTTCCTGACCCTAAATGGACAGAATTGGGCAAACTCAAATCTAACGAACTGCTGAAATAACAGCTGTGATTAGATGGAACCTCTTTCCGACTTGACAAGACTTCTTTGTACAGTAAATAATAGTAGATGCAGTTCAACAAATGATTACCTTACCCAACAATTGGTACATTAAAGTCTCTTACAATAAGTACATTAATCCTACTCTAAAACACACATAGAACATCTCTAAGATGATGACTCACCTTGCTGTCCTTCAGCCGACGCCAATAACTTACATGAAGAATCATTGTTTGCACTCGTCAAACAATTACAAATATTACAATCTATGTATATAAAAGGCTAACTACTCCTCACCTCTTTGAGGACAGTGACCTCTAGAGGCCACTCGATGGACTAAATTACTACTTTGTGAGCTAAAAGAAACAGAAAGTGAAAACTAATTTTGCAGGGACACTGATCTGTTTCAAACTTGCAGGATATGGAGACAGTGGCGTAACAATAGTGCCGCAGTTGAGTAATGTGGGCGCCGCGGTCTGCGAGGGCTATTGTTTCACTGCATCCCGGCGCTCCTCCTGGCTCTTTTAGCATCCTTAAAAACAGTCTGCTGTAAGGGGGCGGACATTTTTTGAGGGACAATTTGTCATTAGGAGCAGGGATGCAGAAAAAGTAGATCTGTGGGTCCAGGCCACAGAGTGACGTGGACAGGTAAGACAGGGCGGGCGGACGGGTAAGACAGGTCGGGAAGATGGGTAAGACAGGGCGGGAGCTAAATTTACTGGAGGGGGTGCCAAAATGTTCCGGCGGGGAGGCGCAAAATTTGGCGCTACGCCACTGTATTGAGAGAGGAAGCTGTGAAGTTAGCGATTGGAGGTAGGAGCAGATGACTGGGGGGTAGGGTGGAGAGTTTGTGAGCTAAAAACTGTCACAGCTCAAAGTGAAAGGAAAAACTGTTCCAGCTCAAAGTGAAAGTACATTGCAGAAGCCATCATTTTGACTGGCTTTTAACCAGTAAAATATTTTTAAAAAATCACATCCATGATTAAGTGCCCCTAAGGAATGAAACTTTTGGAGGAGAGAGATACAGAGACCGGAAGTTCCAAAGCGCCAGACCAGAAGTGCCCGCAGACGCTGGACAGCACACAGGAGACGATGAAGCAAAAGCAGTGGCGATATCAGGAGAAAAAGATTACAACTACCCACAAGTAGAGCCGGGGTTAGTTAGTGTTCTCCACTGCATTACAGCAAAGTTATCTGTTAAAGCATGGCCCCTTCCACCTCCGCAAAAAGCTCAAGTAAGAGCTGTAAACATTATTGGTACTGCATATTTTATTTTATATTTTATTTATATTTATTTTTAATCATTTTCATTTTTTCTTTTCCCTTTATTTTATTTATTTATTTTCATTTCATTTCACTTTGTCTCACTTTACCCTTATCCCAATATTCTATCATCCCCACATCAAACGCTTCGTTTTTAGCACAATAATAACTACTGATATAAAGATACAAAGCGGGTAACACAATCCAGCTGTCGCAGACTACAATCTATATGACTGTGCTGCTTATCACCATACTGAAGTAAGTCAGGATACATAGTCCATCGTTCATGAAAAACTCTGGGGCTTGGGAATGGGTGTGGGTTGTTAGGTCTGCAACAACTAGGTCGACAAGCATTGGGTCGACACCACTAGGTTGACAGGCAGCAAGGTCGACATGGGTCTAGGTCAACATGAGCAAGGTGGACAGTCAACATGGACACAGTTTGAAGTGCACAGCCGAATATCAAATGATTTCTCCCGCGCACGGAGTTCAGAGACACCTATATAGTCACTCTAAACTGCAGGCACCCTGTGCAAGGACAGGGTGGGGTGATGTCAGCTGCCCGCCCCCCACATGTCCGTCATGGCCTCAATAGCTTGGGAACGCCGGGCGTTCTCATGGGAACGTCCATGGAACGCTGGGCGTTGCCATATGCTAATGGGGCTGCCCGGCGCCCCCCGCCCTTCTCCGCACGCCAGCGGCGTAACTATAGCACCGCAGCCCCCGCCACCACGGGGGGGCGCTGTGCATGTGGGGGCGCCGGGGGCTGCGGTGCTATAGTTACACCCCACCCCCCCAATCCCCCGCAGACTTACCTATCTCGCTGGTCCCGGCGGCTCCGTTCTTCTGATGAGGACCACCACAAAATGGCCGCCCCCATATAGCACACAGTTCTCTGAAACTGTCTGCTGTATGGGGGGTGGCCATTTTGTGGTGGTCCTCAGCAGAAGAAGAACGGAGCCGCCGGGACCAGCGCGATAGGTAAGGCTGCAGGGGATTGGGGGGGGGGGGTTTGCATGGGCGGCGGGGCGGCGGGGGATTGGGGGTGCGCTGCGGGGGGGGGGGCAAAACTTAGTTACGCCACTGCTGCACGCACCCTGTGTCTGTACGGAGGACCGAATGAATCAAAATAAGGCCCAATCTGCGTGCACATTCTGAGGGAATAGGGCGGGCAGCTGACATTCAGTGATGTCAGCTGCCCGCCCCTCGCGCCCGGGTCATCTGACCATTAGCATGAGAATGCCCAGCGTTCTCATGGGAACGCCCAAGAAACACTGGGTGTTCCCATATGCTAATGGAGAGCCCCCTCCGCTTGCAATGATGGGTGTGTGCACCCAGTGATCAGTTCGTTCGCCATGGCAGCATGCACCCACCACAAATGCGCAAACAACAAACATCGGCCCTGTGCGAATGAACGTGGCCCTGCGAATGGACCAGAATACGGTAGTAAATGGTGTGAGAGAGATCCGATGCCGTACCTCAGTCCTTACACATTGGGCTGTGGGGATGGACACAAGGGCAGACGTTTGTATCTGAATTTGCATAGTAACAGATGGGTGACCACCAGTATACTCTGCTACTTATGTGTCCGACCTATTCAGAAACAAAGTCTACTACAGCACTATCTCTAAATACAGTACCGCTCTGGATATAATAAAAATGTGAGCGGTAATAGGGCATTTCGAAATACTTTGGGTTATATCGGGAATGCTCTTTGTAATTGTTAACCATTATCATACTAGGAGATAGTAAAAACAAAGTAATAATTTCATATATTTGGGATCTATTTCCCTCTGCGAATGTCTCCGTAATGAAGGACATATTTAGACTGAGCCATACAGCACAGGGACAGACAGACAGACAGGCGTACAGATCTTTACAAATGACCCAGTGGGTTCTAATCCCTTCCACTGTGCACCCTGCAAAAAGTTACACCAAATATATCACATTATAATTCAAACCTTAGGACGGAGCCAAAAAAATTAAGCGGTAATTTGTAGCCCACTCTATTATTTTACTGTAAATCTTTTTAAATTCTGGAACTAATTACACAAAGGATATGTCTCAATTTGTTCTGCATTAGTGCCACGGCCGGGGCCACAACCAGAGCTGATTCTCAGCATCATGAAATTGATGGACTGAGACTAGTAAGGCCCTAAATAACCATCTGGAATTTCAGTTTGAGGTTACAGGGAAGAGCTCCTGACCCCTCATTCAACTTTCCGAGGAAGGAGCCTAGCACAGAACTGGTACACTGCACCTGTAGGAGGGGGAAAGTAAAACGCTTTTACTGCTAAGTCCTGTATCTATTACAGAACCTTTAATGTGTGGTTCTGGGGTTTTCTGCAGCTTTGTACAGTTATCACACATGACTCCGCAGGGAATTATTATTTACAGTATTTATTACCAGTTTCTTATATAGCGCACACATATTCCGCAGAGAATAGTTGAACATTCACATCAGTCCCTGCCCCAGTGGAGCTTACAATCTATATTCCCTACCACATGTACACAGACATTCTAGGGTTAATTTTGTTGGGAGCTAATTAACCTACCAGAATCATTTTTGGATTGTGGGAAGAAACCGAAGCACCCGGAGGAAACCCACGTAAGCACGGGGAGAATATACAAACTCCACACAGATAGGGCCATGGTGGGAATTGAACCCATGACCTCAGTTCTGTGAGGCAGTAATGCTATAACCATTACACCATCCGTACTGCCCCGTATATATAACACATGGTGGGGATAGAATCCATGACCTCAGTTCTGTGAGGCAGTAATGCTATAACCATTACACCATCCGTACTGCCCCGTATATACAACACATGGTGGAAATAGATCACATGACCTCAGTGCTGTGAGGCAGTAATGTAACCATTACACCGTCCGTACTGCCCCGTATATATAACACATGGTGGGGATAGAACCCATGACCTCAGTTCTGTGAGGCAGTAATGCTAACCATTACACCGTCCGTACTGCCCCGTATATATAACACATGGTGGGAATAGAACCCGTGACCTCAGTGCTGTGAGGCAGTAATATAACCATTACACCATCCGTACTGCCCCGTATATATAACACATGGTGGGGATAGAACCCATGACCTCAGCGCTGTGAGGCAGTAATGTAACCATTACACCCTCCGTACTGCCCCGTATATATAACACATGGTGGGAATAGAACCCATGACCTCAGTGCTGTGAGGCAGTAATGTAACCATTACACCGTCCGTACTGCCCCGTATATATAACACATGGTGGTGATAGAACCCATGACCTCAGTGCTGTGAGGCAGTAATATAACCATTACACCATCCGTACTGCCCCGTATATATAACACATGGTGGGGATAGAACCCATGACCTCAGCGCTGTGAGGCAGTAATGTAACCATTACACATCCGTACTGCCCCGTATATATAACACATGGTGGGGATAGAACCCATGACCTCAGCACTGTGAGGCAGTAATGCTAACCATTACACCGTCCGTACTGCCCTGTATATATAACACATGGTGGGGATAGAACCCATGACCTCAGCACTGTGAGGCAGTAATGTAACCATTACACCATCCGTACTGCCCCGCATATATAACACATGGTGGGGATAGAACCCATGACCTCAGAGCTGTGAGGCAGTAATGTAACCATTACACTGTCCATACTGCCCCGTATATATAACACATGGTGGGGATAGAACCCATGACCTCAGTGCTGTGAGGCAGTAATGCTAACCATTACACCATCCGTGCTGCCCTGTATATATAACACATGGTGGGGATGACCTCAGTGCTGTGAGGCAGTAATGCTAACCATTACACCATCCGTGCTGCCCTGTATATATAACACATGGTGGGGATGACCTCAGTGCTGTGAGGCAGTAATGCTAACCATTACACCATCCGTGCTGCCCTGTATATATAACACATGGTGGGGATAGAACCCATGACCTCAGTGCTGTGAGGCAGTAATGCTATAACCATTACACCGTCCGTACTGCCCCGTATATATAACACATGGTGGGGATAGAACCCATGACCTCAGTGCTGTGAGGCAGTAATGCTATAACCATTACACCATCCGTACTGCCCCGTATATATAACACATGGTGGGAATAGAACCCATGACCTCAGTGCTGTGAGGCAGTAATGCTATAACCATTACACCGTCCGTACTCCCCATATATATAACACATGGTGGGGATAGAACCCATGACCTCAGTGCTGTGAGGCAATAATGCTATAACCATTACACCGTCCGTACTCCCCGTATATATAACACATGGTGGGGATAGAACCCATGACCTCAGTGCTGTGAGGCAGTAATGCTAACCATTACACCATCCGTACTGCCCTGAATATATAACACATGGTGGGAATGGAATCCATGACCTCAGTGCTGTGAGGCAGTAATTCTATAACCATTACACCATCCGTACTGCCCCGTATATATAACACATGGTCGGAATAGAACCCATAACCTCAGTGCTGTGAGGCAGTAATGCTAACCATTACACCATCCATACTGCCCCGTATATATAACACATGGTGGGGATAGAACCCATGACCTCAGTGCTGTGAGGCAGTAATGCTAACCATTACACCATCTGTACTGCCCCGTATATATAACACATGGTGGAGATAGAACCCATGACCTCAGTGCTGTGAGGCAGTAATGCTATAACCATTACACCATCCGTACTGCCCCATATATATAACACATAGTGGAAATAGAACCCATGACCTCAGTGCTGTGAGGCAGTAATGCTAACCATTACACCATCCGTACTGCCCCGTGTATATATAACACATGGTAGGGATAGAACCCATGACCTCAGTGCTGTTAGACAGTAATGCTATAACCATTACACCATCCGTACTGCCCCGTATATATAACAGATGGTGAGGATAGAACCCATGACCTCAGTGCTGTGAGGCAGTAATGCTATAACCATTACACCATCAGTACTGCCCCGTATATATAACACATGGTGGGAATAGAACCCATGACCTCAGTGCTGAGAGGCCGTAATGTAACCATAACACCATCCGTACTGTCCTGTATATATAACACATGGTGGGGATAGAACCCATGACCTCAGTGCTGTGAGGCAGTAATGCTAACCATTACACCGTCCGTACTGCCCCATATATATAACACATGGTGGGAATAGAACCCATGACCTCAGTGTTGTGAGGCAGTAATGCTAACCATTACACCATCCGTACTGCCCCGGATATATAACACATGGTGGGGATAGAACCCATGACCTCAGTGCTGTGAGGCAGTAATGCTATAACCATTACACCATCCGTACTGCCCCGTATATATAACACATGGTGGGAATAGAACCCATGACCTCAGTGCTGAGAGGCCGTAATGTAACCATTACACCGTCCGTACTACCCCGTATATATAACACATGGTGGGGATAGAACCCATGACCTCAGTGCTGCAAGGCAGTAATGCTATAACCATTACACCATCCGTACTGCCCTGTATATATAACACATGGTGGGGATAGAACCCATGACCTCAGTGCTGTGAGGCAGTAATGCTAACCATTACACCGTCCGTACTGCCCCGTATATATAACACATGGTGGGGATAGAACCCATGACCTCAGTGCTGCAAGGCAGTAATGCTATAACCATTACACCATCCGTACTGCCCAGTATATATAACACATGGTGGGGATAGAACCCATGACCTCAGCGCTGTGAGGCAGTAATGCTAACCATTACACCGTCCGTACTGCCCCGTATATATAACACATGGTGGGGATAGAACCCATGACCTCAGAGCTGTGAGGCAGTAATGCTAACCATTACACCGTACGTACTGTCCCATATATATAACAAATGGTGGGGATAGAACCCATGAACTCAGCGCTGTGAGGCGGTAATGCTAACCATTACACCATCCGTGCTGCCCCGTATATATAACACATGGTGGGGATAGAACCCATGACCTCAGTGCTGTGAGGCAGTAATGCTATAACCATTACACCATCCGTACTGCCCCGTATATATAACACATGGTGGGGATAGAACCCATGGCCTCAGTACTGTGAGGCAGTAATGCTATAACCATTACACCATCCGTACTGCCCCGTATATATAACACATGGTGGGGATAGAACCCATGACCTCAGTGCTGTTAGGCAGTAATGCTAACCGTTACACCGTCCGTACTGCCCCGTATATATAACACATGGTGGGAATAGAACCCATGACCTCAGTGCTGTGAGGCAGTAATGCTATAACCATTACACCATCAGTACTGCCCCGTATATACAGATGGGGCCGGGCTCATCTTTGCAGGGGATGGCGATGGCGACGCCATCGCCATTCCCTGCTCCCGCGCCATCTGTGTGTCGGAAGGGGACGCGCGCGCACGAGGTGCGCGCGCGTCCCCTTCCGACGGTGCTGCCGTCCCCTTCCGACGGTCGCCCGGTGCCCACACCGGGCGCCCGCACCCCCCCACAGCCTCCTCGGGTCCCCCCAGCCCCCCTTGAGCGGGAGGCGGACAGTATTGCGTCTGCCTCGCCGGCCGGCCGCCCGGATACTGAGACGCGCGTGCGTGGGGGACGCACGCGCGTCTCAGTCAGATGGCGCGCCGTGTTGCTGGCGGATCGCCAGCAGCATGCTGCTGGCGATTCGCCAGCAAGCATAAGGCCGGCGCCGTCTGTATAACACATGGTGGGGATAGAACCCATGACCTCAGCGCTGTTAGGCAGTAATGCTAACCGTTACACCGTCCGTACTGCCCCGTATATATAACACATGGTGGGAATAGAACCCATGACCTCAGTGCTGTGAGGCAGTAATGCTAACCATTACACCATCCGTACTGCCCCGTATATATAACACATGGTGGGGATAGAACCCATGACCTCAGCGCTGTGAGGCAGTAATGCTAACCATTACACCATCCGTGCTGCCCAATCAGGAATTGGGAATTCAGGAGTAAATTGTAAGGTTCTGTAACCCAATCAGAGGCTGTTGTTTTGATTTGTGGAAATCTGTTATTCCCCTATTACACCGCACTTTTGAGACCGGAGGCTGCAGAAATCATTTGCTGGTCAGCGATATCGAATGATTTCTTTCCCCCGGGCGGCGGCATGTGAACAGGTCTGAATAAGGCCCTAAGTAGTGTGATGATTGTGTATTTATACTATATTAACATTATGTATATTTTAATAGTGAAGATTAAATATCTGATTTGTACATTCTATTGCGCTCTCTAATCTAGTTTATTGCTAGATTCATTTTTTACAAGATACAAAGGGAGAAATTTACTAAGATGTAAGGTCCGTTTCACATGGGACGCAGCCAATCTGAATCTACGTCCTATTTATTTAGCACTTTCTAGAAGATAATAAATAGAATCTACGGTTGCCCATAGCAACATACCGCGTGAAAGAGAATTCCCATCTTAATAAATTTGCCCCAAAGAGACTGCATCTACCTTATAACCCAGAGATCATATGCGTAAAACAATTAAACATGGTGCAATTAGATGACATCACCACTGTGACATCACCAAGAAAATCAGATGACATCACCAAGAATATCAGAAAACAACAGAGGAAAAAACAGCAATAACCAAACACAGAAATACAACACTAAGATATAGATACACTAACAAGCAGGTACAGGTGAGGGGTTATTCAGACCTGACCACTGTGCTGTGAATTTGCAGGGCGCCTGACTATCAATCAACTGTGCATGCGTGGGGATTATAGCACCCATGCGTGAGTCCATTCTGCAAATAAAATCCTCTGGCCTGTTGCAAGCTGATTGACAGGAAGCCAGCATTTATGGCCTATCATGATAACCAGTCATTTTCTGGGAGTGCCAGGGAGAAACGCCAGCGTGCCCAGTTGTGTTCAGGGACAGCGTGCGGTGTAAGATCTGGCTGCGATCCACTGCTTCTATCGCACCGGCCGAGTAATTCCTGGGTCACGCAGATACTGCACACACTGGCAGTGAAGCGATCAGGTCTGAATTACCCTAGAATATATTGTGTCATCAAATTTAGTTACAATGTTGACGGCAACAATGTATTTACCCACAGAGTTATTTTTTTGTTTTCTTGCTCCCTTTAGTAGTGTATGTATAGTAGGCAGCTATTGAGTCTTGTGCTGACATAGGAGGGGACAGCTCTTCTGTCACACTGACAGCAGCAGCAGGGGAACAGCATAATGTGTCTGAGCATGAAATCGGTTTTCCTCTTGTCTGCAGGATGAGTGAGAGACGGAGAAGTAAAATGAACGCAAATGAATTGTACTTCAGAAATTATAGAATGACAAATACTAGGGGCTGACACCCAGTGCAAAGTCGTCCTGCAAGTTCAGCCAATGGGGGGGGGGGGGGTCTCGTTAACAATGTAAAAAAATGTATAATACTAACGTGGAGTGCATTCCACACTTTATTTGTCTTTTGGCAAATTACAAGTCCCAGAAAGAGGCATGGCTAAAAAGGCATGCTGGCATTTGTAGTTTTATAACACCTGATGCCATATATATTATCTAAGTCTTCGGTGCACAATATTTTTTTTTTTGGGACCCGTGCCCACAATCCCCCTCTTTGTGATCAATGCATTGCAGTACAGTCACTAGTATGAGGGCAGAGTGCGTATAGGATTTGGACATTTTTAGATTGCTTCTATCTTCACCCACCCAATGGGGGATTTCCCACGAGTTGATGCTGCCCCTCCCCTGTCACCTACTTTTTTTTTTAACCAGGAGAGGAGGGGCTGAGAGGAGAGTGAAGTGTGAGAAGGGGCGGAGCTACACAGGACCCAGCATGGCTGCTGTCAGAGAGCTGTCAGTGTTATCGTGTGTGTGTGTTCAGTGTATGTGTGTGTATATATGCGTGCAGTGTTTGTATGTTTGCAATGTGCATGTGTGTATGTTTGTATGTGTATATTGTGCAGTGTTTGTATGTATTTATATGTGTGCGTGTATGTGTGAAAAATTTATGACAACAATTACAAACAGAGAACATATAAAACACATTTCAATAGTAACGCGTTTCGTCATGGAAGTAGACCCACAGCTTCTTGTTTTATATGATCTATATGTATAATGTTTGTAATTGTGTAATTGTTGATATTTCCATATAGAATATTATACATTTGCCATTTCATACCGCGTTCACACTTGCAAAACGTTTTAAACACCGGTATTTTTAAACAGTATTTAAAACGGGTCTGAGCCTTCACATTGCAGTAGATTACCGTGTTAAATACCGTTTAAGTACCATTCACATCAGTCAACCCGTTTAATCCCCTGAACACGTTTCAAGGCAGAATGCAGGGGACAGCCTATCACAGGTCTGTAATCTGGTGTTTTTACTAAATACCGTTTCAGAGACATTCTCCCTGCAGAAAAAACGGCTCTGAAACGTGAAGGACTTTTTAAACGTTTTGAAATACTGGTTATCTTTAACCGGTAAATCAAATTTGGGGCTTTCCCACTGCAGCCTTAAACGTTTCGAAATGGGAAAAAAAACGGCAATATAACGTTTAACAAGTGCGGTGTGAAAGGGGTATAAGCTAGACACAAATTATTTTTATGTCATTAAACTTCCTTAACCCTGTACAACGTCCTCTTTTTATTACTTTTAAGTCTGACCCAATTAACTTTAAAAGATGTATTACCCATTGTTTTATTACTTGCTACATTTTATGTGCAGACCTGTATATTGCCATTTTGCCTTTTTATATTCTTAACTTTTTTGTATTTCAAAAACAAAACGGAATCAAAACATTTACACTTTTCTTGACATAAAACAATTGCTACAAATCTGTTTGAGTCTATTGAAACCAACTCTTTTGGGCAGAGATGAAGGAGCCGCGCGTTAAAGATTTGTTTGAGAACATGTGAAAGTATCCGAATGACTTATTGCTAGGAATTTTACTTCTAAAGCCATGATATATGCACCTACGTGAGATCCTGCTGATATCATTTGTTATGTTCAACTTTAGTTCCATATATTATTTATCACAAAATGCATTTGGTATCTCAGTGAAAACTGCCATCTGTGTAGAATTATAGCATTTCTCTATTCTAAAAACATTATCATTAATCAAGAGACATTCTCTACTTTGGACCACATAAAGCGCAGTAGGTGATTCCTGATGTAAATTTGGATCATGCTCGTCTCTTTTCCCCACAAATCCCTGTGATTTATATGGTTCACATTGTCTGCAGTGTCTGTCCTTTTCTGCTTGGCCGCTGGTCAGGTGCGGAACAGCCTCCAAAAAATAAAAATGCCTTTAGTGAGATGAGTCGAAATTGTCACGGAATTGGAATACGTAAATGAGTCTTCTTTAGAAAATGGGAAAGACTAGATATTGTTTTTATAATGGTCGTTGGCCATCGAATGATTCTCCCTCTGTTCGTGGATAAAAGTAAGGCTGTAGTTTATCCTGGACAGAGATTACCGAAAAGGGGGCGGGCACTGACCCACGAAGGCATTGCCCCGCCCATAAAACACTGGGCACTGCTACCCAATGGGCAATGATGGTTTGAAGGATAACGTGTCGCCACGATGATTGAAGTACGCCCTTCTGAGTATTTTGGAGTTTTACCCTAAATACCCCCTATTTGGAATAGATAATGTACAGGTAATACTAGAGACTTAGTCGCTCTTCACAAGGTCATAGATAGGTAAAAAATTTGAGGAGAGATACTTCACTTTGGTGTGTATGGGATTATCGCTCCTGATGTCCACTTCTTTTATATTTTTTCTCTCCTTCTCCAATCCGTTTCGATGGATATGTGAATAAAAATATATATATTCAATGTGTCATAAAGTAACTTCAAGGTATATTGATGTAAATTCTTTGGTTATGCTCTCGATAGTAATACCCAACTCACTATTTAAAATAGTTAAAAAAGCACATCAAGGTTTCTTTATATAGGGTGACGCACCGGTACTCACGATGTTAAGTGCTGCTTGACGTGTATAAAGGTTTCTTTTCCACTTATCTTCAGAAAAGTGTTTTTATTTCATATGTACAAACATAACGTAAAATTTTGAAAAAACATAAAAACATCAAAAACTTGCTATGTAGGACAACGTTTAGGTTACAGGTGGTGATAATGTGCAATCAACACGGCTAACTAGAGGTCCGGATCCAGATAGCTGTGGACTGGCTCATATACACTCACCTGGTCCTGGTTGTAGTTCCTTGGCAGGTATGTCCTAGTTCTGGGTCAACATGTTTCAAGACTGTATATATATATATTGGAATGTATGGATACCGTTTCGTTTTAAAGGTTATTTGGGAGATTTTTAAATAAGTATATTTTAGGCTTTAGAAACCTGAACCGGAAGTTGAACTGTCACAAGGTATAAAAGCCCAACACACACACTAGTTCTGGGCCCTGATGAAGAGACATACAGTCTCCCACTCCCGTGTCCAAGACTTCTCTCGCGCTGCCCCCCTGCACTGGAACAACCTCCCGCCACCCATCAGGCTTTCTGATTCCCTTACCTCCTTCAAGCGCTCCCTCAAAACCCACTTTTTTCGACTAGCCTATCCCTCCTCCTAACCTCTTTTAAACCTCCTATCCTGCCTCCGTTCCCCTCCGTTCCTACTTATCCTGTTGTTTTTTGTTCGTCCACCAACCTCCTTTTAGTATTTTAACTCTTATGAGTAGGGCCCTCCTTCCTCACGTACTCACCCTACCTCTTTACCTCACCAGTGCTCCTGTCCTGTTCTTCCCTTCCTCTACTTCATCTTCAGTCTCCTCGACAATTTCGACACCTACTTCAGAACTGATGCTGATTTTACCAGCTATACCCCTATTTATGCTGTATTTTATCAACACACCCTGTACGTTACCTTGTAATTAGTTTTTTGTTTGTTATGTACGGCGCTGCGGACACTTTGTGGCGCCTTATAAATAAACGTACTACTACAGTCTTGAAACATGTTGACCCAGAACTAGGACATACCTGCCAAGGAACTACAATGTGACACACACACTAATAATAATAATAATAATAATAATAATACTACACACAGCTACATGTGACACACACACTAATAATAATAATAATAATAATACTACACACAGCTACATGTGACACACACACTAATAATAATAATAATAATAATAATATACACAGCTACATGTGATGCACACACAAATAATAATACTACTACATACAGCTACATGTGACGCACACAGGGCCGACGCCACCACTAGGCAGGTTTAGGCATCTGCCTAGGGCGCCGGCCACTGGAGGGCGGTAGTGAGCAGCAGCCTGCAGAAAAAGCTACCGCAGAGGAGGACAGCCAGCCGGAGGAAGGACCTGGAAGGAGGAAGCTGCAGCGCCAGCGATCCATCTTCAGAGAGCCACAGGCAGCATTCAGTGAGTGTTTTTTTCCCCCGCCGGATCCCGCCCGTTGTGTTAAACTTGCTGGCTGCCTGACAGCAGACAGTCCCGACTCCATTTTCCCCCACCGGTGCGCTTCTGGACACCACACAAGGACACGCTCCTATACTGGTGGTGCCGCTGCCTTACACTGACACCGTCAGCGGCGGCTGCTGCCCGCCCGCACACCGGCCCACCCGACGCCCAGACACTTGCCCGCTTGTGTCTAATGTCTCAGGCACGGACACCGGCGGTTACCGCTCCCTGCCTGTCCGCACACCCACCAAGCTGTACACCCGCCCCCGCCCGCCTGTGCCGAATGTCTTGGACACTGACAACTGCCGCTGTCTCTCAGCCAGTGTCACCCTTACCAGGCACAGACACCGGCGGTTGCCGCTCCTTGCCTGCCCGCACACCCACCATCATGTATGAACTCCCGCGCTGCATCTAGTGAAGGGTGCAACGGGAGTAGGGGGGATGGGCGGCTGACAGTTTGCTTGTGTGGGGGTGCGGCGGCTGACAGTTTGCCTAGGATGCAAGTAAACATTGCACCGGCCCTGGACGCACACAATAATAATAATACTACACACAGCTACATGTGACGCACACACTAATAATACTACACACAGCTACATGTGACACACACACTAATAATAATACTACACACAGCTACATGTGACACACACGCTAATAATAATACTACTACATACAGCTACATGTGACACACACACTAATAATAATAATAATACTACACGCAGCTACATGTGACACACACATTAATAATAATAATAATACTACACACAGCTACATGTGACACACACGCTAATAATAATAATACTACTACATACAGCTACATGTGATGCACACAATAATAATAATACTACACACAGCTACATGTGACACACTAATAATAATAATAATACTACACAAAGCTACATGTGACACACACACACTAACAATAATAATACTACTACATACAGCTACATGTGACCCACACACTAATAATAATACTACACACAGCTACATGTGACACACACACACTAATAATAATAATAATAATAATAATACTACAAACAGCTACATGTGACACACACACTAATAATAATAATACTACACACAGCTACATGTGACACACACACTAATAATACTACACACAGCTACATGTGACACACACACTAATAATAATACTACACACAGCTACATGTGACGCACACACTAATAATAATACTACACACAGCTACATGTGACGCACACACTAATAATAATTATAATAATACACACAGCTACATGTGACGCACACACTAATAATAATAATAATAATACTACACACAGCTATATGTGACGCACACACTAATACTACACACAGCTACATGTGACGCACACACTAATAATAATATTACTACATACAGCTACATGTGACACACACACTTATAATAATAATTATACTACATACAGCTACATGTAACGCACACACTAATAATACTACACAAAGCTACATGTGACGCACACACTAATAATAATAATACTACTACATACAGCTACATGTGACACACACACACTAATAATAATAATAATAATAATAATACACACAGCTACATGTGACACACACACTAATAATAATAATAATAATACTACACACAGCTACATGTGACACACACACTAATTATAATAATACTACACACAGCTACATGTGACACACACACTAATAATACTACACACAGCTACATGTGACACACACACTAATAATAATACTACACACAGCTACATGTGACGCACACACTAATAATAATAATAATACTACACACAGCTACATGTGATGCACACACTAATAATAATGATAATACTACACACAGCTACATGTGACGCACACACTAATAATAATAATAATAATAATACTACACACAGCTATATGTGACGCACACACTAATACTACACACAGCTACATGTGACGCACACACTAATAATAATATTACTACATACAGCTACATGTGACACACACACTTATAATAATAATAATACTACATACAGCTACATGTGACGCACACACTAATAATAATAATACTACTACATACAGCTACATGTGACACACACGCTAATAATAATAATACTACATACAGCTACATGTGACGCACACACTAATAATAATAATAATACTACACACAGCTACATGTGACGCACACAATAATAATACTACACAGAGCTACATGTGACGCACACACTAATACTACACACAGCTACATGTGAAGCACACACTAATAATAATACTACTACTACTACACACAGCTACATGTGACGCACACACTAATACTACATACAGCTACATATGACGCACACACTAATAATAATAATACTACACACTGCTACATGTGACGCACACACTAATAATAATACTACTACTACACACAGCTACATGTGACGCACACACTAATACTACATACAGCTACATGTGACGCACACACTAATAATAATAATACTACTACACACAGCTACATGTGATGCACACACTAATACTACACATAGCTACATGTGACGCACACACTAATAATATTAAAAATAATAATAATAATACTACACAGAGCTACATGTGACGCCCACACTAATACTACACACAGCTACATGTGACGCACACACTAATAATAATAATACTACATACAGCTACATGTGACACACACACTAATAATACTACTACATACAGCTACATGTGACGCACACACTAATAATAATACTACACACAGCTACATGTGAAGCACACACTAATAATAATAATAATAATAATACTACACACAGCTACATGTGACACACACACACTAACAATAATAATACTACTACACACAGCTACATGTGACACACACACTAATAATACTACTACTACTACTACTACACACAGCTACATGTGACACACACAATAATAATAATAATACTAGCACACACACAGCTACATGTGACACACACTAATAATTTTACACACAGCTACATGTGACACACACACTAATAATACTACACACAGCTACATGTGACACACACACTAATAATACTACTCACAGCTACATGTGACACACACACTAATAATACTACACACAGCTACATGTGACACACACACTAATAATACTACACACAGCTACATGTGACACACACACTAATAATACTACACACAGCTATGTGACACACACACTAATAATACTACACACAGCTACATGTGACACACACACTAATAATACTACACACAGCTATGTGACACACACACTAATAATACTACACACAGCTACATGTGACACACACACTAATAATACTACTCACAGCTACATGTGACACACACACTAATAATACTACACACAGCTACATGTGACACACACACTAATAATACTACACACAGCTACATGTGACACACACACTAATAATACTACACACAGCTATGTGACACACACACTAATAATACTACACACAGCTACATGTGACACACACACTAATAATAAAGAAAACCGAGGGCTGATTAAGCTTGAGGTAACATAAACTACCGAAGTCTGTGTGTTTTGCTAGGGGCTATGATGATCAGTATGAGCCAATTAGGGAGCAGGGGAGGAGTTCCTATAGTTAGGAATAGCCAGGAAGTCAGGTGATCTGCCTCTCTTGTCCGGTTTTCCCCACCCTCCCTCCCTATTTTTCTATCTTCTTGGCGGCAGTAAAGAACGGTCCTTATTCAAATGAAAGTAGTATGAGGATATATGAGGATAGTGGGGTGCGCTCTCCCGACATTGATGCGTCACTAGCCCATGCCCCTTGGACAGGGGATGGGATGGGTGGGTTGCGAGGGGAGAGTTGAACACCAACGATGTGTGAACGATGTGATGTGATCTTACCCCTCTTTTTCTCTATGACCGTTCTTTAGAACCGCCACCCCTTTTATAGATCAATATATATATATATATATATATATATAGTTGTCAATCAATAAATCTGACATTCATATTGAAACGCCAGCGCTTGTGTCTGTCTCGTTATTTTAGTGTTAAGTTATATAAGGTTTAGATAAGTTTATTAAAGTGTGGGGCATAAAGATTGCTGATGGTAAGTTTATAATAATAATAATACTACTAGACACAGCTACATGTGACGCACACACTAATAATAATAATAATAATAATAATAATAATACTACACACAGCTACATGTGACGCACACACTAATAATAATACTACACACAGCTACATGTGACGCACACACTAATAATAATACTACACACAGCTACATGTGACGCACACACTAATACTACACACAGCTACATGTGACGCACACACTAATAATAATAATAATAATAATAATAATAATAATACTACACACAGCTACATGTGACGCACACACTAATAATAATACTACACACAGCTACATGTGACGCACACACTAATAATAATACTACACACAGCTACATGTGACGCACACACTAATACTACACACAGCTACATGTGACACACACACTAATAATAATAATACTACACACAGCTACATGTGACACACACACTAATAATAATAATAATAATAATAATAATACTACACACAGCTACATGTGACACACAATAATAATAATAATACTACTACACACAGCTACATGTGACACACACTAATAATAATAATAATACTAGACACAGCTACATGTGACACACACTAATAATAATAATAATACTAGACACAGCTACATGTGACGCACACACTAATAATAATAATACTTCTACACACAGCTACATGTGACGCACACACTAATAATAATAATAATACTACACACAGCTACATGTGACACACACACTAATAATAATACTACACACAGCTACATGTGACACACACACTAATAATAATAATACTACTACACACAGCTACATGTGACGCACACACTAATAATAATAATAATACTACTACACACAGCTACATGTGACGCACACACTAATACTACTACACACAGCTACATGTGACGCACACACTAATAATAATAATACTACTACACACTGCTACATGTGACACACACACTAATAATAATAATACTACTACACACAGCTACATGTGACGCACACACTAATAATAATAATAATACTACTACACACAGCTACATGTGACGCACACACTAATAATAATAATACTACTACATACAGCTACATGTGACACACACACTAATAATAATAATAATACTACTACACACAGCTACATGTGACGCACACACTAATAATAATAATACTACTACATACAGCTACATGTGATGCACACAATAATAATAATAATACTACACACAGCTACATGTGACGCACACACTAATAATAATAATAATAATAATACTACATACAGCTACATGTGACGCACACACTAATAATAATAATAATACTACTACACACAGCTACATGTGACGCACACACTAATAATAATAATAATAATAATAATAATAATACTACACACAGCTACATGTGACACACTAATAATAATAATAATACTACACAAAGCTACATGTGACACACACACACTAACAATAATAATACTACTACATACAGCTACATGTGACCCACACACTAATAATAATACTACACACAGCTACATGTGACACACACACACTAATAATAATAATAATAATAATAATAATACTACACACAGCTACATGTGACACACACACTAATAATAATAATACTACACACAGCTACATGTGACACACACACTAATAATACTACACACAGCTACATGTGACACACACACTAATAATAATACTACACACAGCTACATGTGACGCACACACTAATAATAATAATAATACTACACACAGCTACATGTGACGCACACACTAATAATAATGATAATACTACACACAGCTACATGTGACGCACACACTAATAATAATAATAATAATACTACACACAGCTATATGTGACGCACACACTAATACTACACACAGCTACATGTGACGCACACACTAATAACATACCTCCCAACTTTCGATGCCCTGGAAGCGGGACGATGCTCCAGCGCGTCGAAATTTTCGGGGGGCGTGGCCTAATTTGGGGGCGTGGCCTATACTCGCGGCTCTTCCGCGAGGCCACGCCCCCATTTTGCCGCTATGGGGGCATGACCCAGAGGCTCTGTGAGCCTCTAGCCATGCCCCCAGTCCCCTGGCTGCGGGAATAGACGCTGTGCGCATGCGCACAGCGTTTATTCCCCGCTGCTTAGCAGCTGACAGGGGGGACTCCCAACAGCCCCCCCACACCGCGGGACACTGCCGCCCGCGGGTGGGACATCGGGACAGGCCCTGACAATCGGGACTGTCCCGATAAAATCGGGACTGTTGGGAGGTATGTAATAATAATATTACTACATACAGCTACATGTGACACACACACTTATAATAATAATAATACTACATACAGCTACATGTGACGCACACACTAATAATACTACACAAAGCTACATGTGACGCACACACTAATAATAATAATACTACTACATACAGCTACATGTGACACACACACAATAATAATAATAATAATAATAATAATAATAATAATAATAATACACACAGCTACATGTGACACACACACTAATAATAATAATAATAATAATAATACTACACACAGCTACATGTGACACACACACTAATTATAATAATACTACACACAGCTACATGTGACACACACACTAATAATACTACACACAGCTACATGTGACACACACACTAATAATAATACTACACACAGCTACATGTGACGCACACACTAATAATAATAATAATACTACACACAGCTACATGTGACGCACACACTAATAATAATGATAATACTACACACAGCTACATGTGACGCACACACTAATAATAATAATAATAATAATACTACACACAGCTATATGTGACGCACACACTAATACTACACACAGCTACATGTGACGCACACACTAATAATAATATTACTACATACAGCTACATGTGACACACACACTTATAATAATAATAATACTACATACAGCTACATGTGACGCACACACTAATAATACTACACAAAGCTACATGTGACGCACACACTAATAATAATAATACTACTACATACAGCTACATGTGACGCACACACTAATAATAATACTACTACATACAGCTACATGTGACACACACGCTAATAATAATAATACTACATACAGCTACATGTGACGCACACACTAATAATAATAATACTACACACAGCTACATGTGACGCACACAATAAGACTGTAGAAGCCAGCTTGTCTGGCTGAAAACAGCATAAACTCACCTGGCTATTGGCAGGAATCCTTAGCTCACACACTTGATCTGGGCCCGGGGGTTCGGCTTATCTTGATTGACGGGTTGGCTGATTTGAATGACGGTTCAGGATAGGCTGGTTGAGGTCAGAGGTGGAGACTGATGGGGTGATGTTCTTGCTTCCAGAAGATTCTGTCTCTTGCTTCAAGGAACGTTGGACTGTTGAGTACAGAGATTTATTTGATTAGCTAGACACTGACTTTATTCCTGTATTTACTTTGAATAAACCTTTTTTCACCCATCTATATTTCCCTAGATTCTAAACCTATTATTTCTGTCAACTTTTCTTTCCTTTCTAACTGTTCCTATCCCCCTCTATTCTATAATGTCTGCCAGGCCTAGGCGTTCTGTGGGGGCTCCCACTAGATATGCTACCCTTAGTGAGGCTGATGGTAGAGCCAGGGCCAGGCCTCCTGTACGCGGCGATGTAAGGGGCTTATCCCCTTCGCCGCGTAGGAGAACTGGGGGCGCAAGGGACCTTCTCCCCTCCCAGGGGTTGCTTAAGACTCCTGCTGCTGGTGCAGGGCGTCGCGGAGCTCAACCCGCGACACCGCGTGCAGCCAGCTCCAATGGCGGCGGGCGGCGGGGGAGATCGCACGGTGGCCAGTCAGGAACACCGTCGCTGATCTCTCCTCCCCCCGCCCGGGTACACAGTAAGCGCCGGGTGTCGCGCCGGAATGCGGACACCTCGGCGCAAATAGAAGCTGACGGGGCGGGTGAGGGGGATGCCGGAATACAACCCTGCCCGGCTCCCTCTCCACCGTCACTGGTCTCTCCTCCCCCCGTCCGGGCGCGCAGTGGGCGCCGAGTGTCGCGGCCGCCAGCAGGCACCGCGGCACATTATAACAACGACATGGTGGATGAGGGGGATGCCGGGATACAGCCCAGCCCGGCTCCCCCTCCCCCTGTACAAAAAAATGGCGGGCGCGCTAGGGGACGGGGTAGACGCCCCGTTGCCCCTAGTAGCACCATAACGCCACAAAATAAACGGGGCAGAGGGAAGGGTGCAGTGCCGGATGGCACTGGGAGCAATACTGCGGTGGCTGCTGTTAGAAGTGGCCACCGCAGGCATAATAGGGCAATGTTGATATATGAAGGGAATAATGAGCCTGCAGCGCCATCTAGTGGCAAGGCTCAAAATAGCAAGGATAGGCATCAATTTATTCAGCAATTTAGGAATAAATTGACTGACAGGGAATTTCAAATGCTAGAGTCAGTTATGGGAGAGTGGCAGTCCAACAGTGACTCCTCAGATGATTCAAGGTCATCTGATGGGACTACAGGGACGTCTGTATGCAGTAGTAACTGCAGTGGGCGGGAAGTATCCGGCCACCAGAGGGGGTCATCGGATGCCGAGCATGAGAGGGAGCAACAGGGACATGCGCAGGATAGGACTTTGGTAGGTAACGCAAGATCAAGGCGTAGGGAACGCAGGAGGTTAGCAGACGAACCAGGCAGGCAAAGTATTATAGGTATACAAGGTAAAGAGATAATGCCTGGTCGCTCCTATGCGGATGCAGTGAAGGGGTCTAATCGGGCCGGAGATACGGTGACTTTAAATTCATCGGCTCTGACGTCCATTTGCGCGGCAGTGGTATCCGCAGTGGCTCCTTTGCTGACCACCGGTCCAGGTGGACAAGGGAGTGCTGCTCCTACGGCTACAGTGGCTTCGGTGTCGGACATCATAGCCCGAGCCATAGCGCCTACCATTACCGCGGCGAGAGACGAAGGAACAAGTACCGAAAGGGAAGATCCATCGCCTGTTAATGCGCCTGTTATCGGAGTCGTTAATGACACTATATTGGCAGGTCGGGGATTATCGCTGCAAACTATGGACAGACCGTCGTCAAGCCGTGACAACGTTGGAGGAGCAGGAGGAAGAGCTGGAGCAGCTGAAGCGGGTGAGTCCTCAAACGATCCAGACTGGAATAGTGAGGGCAATGCTGTTTCGGATAGCGATAGGTCGGGGGGCTCATCTTCAGCAGAGAAGTCCAAGCGTAAAAGGTCTGCCAAGCCTCGTAAGAGGCGACGCAGACATGAAACTTCGGATTCCTCGTTGGCATCGACGTCTTCCGAAGATAAGTCATCTTCGGACGGCGTCGTGAGGAGACGAAGGCGGAAGAGGCGTAGGGAATATAGGTCCCATAGCTCCGGGTCCTCTAATGTATCGGTCGAGTCTGATGCGGTGCAGTGCGCGAACACCGCTGTTAAGCGGGGTTTGCGCCCTAGGGCTAGGGATAGGATCAGAAAAGGGCGCTATGTAGATATCTTTGCTTTAACAAGCAAAGATAGGCGGGCCCTCCTAGCCGCAAGGAAGAAAGGACCCGCTAGCGAGGATGCCTTTCGAACTTATAATAACTGGGTTAGAGGCATACTTATTTTTGCGGCCTGTTATTTAGAGACACATCCAGATGAATATGTGAACCTGGTGAGATACCAGTTCCTTATTCATAAACTCTACACCTCTTACGTCGGACCCGGTTGGCGGGTCTATGACGAAGAGTTTAGGAGGAAGCAGCATGGCCGGGAGGTGTACGATTTTGGTAAAAAAGACGTAGAGTTATACGGCGAAGTTGCCGAATCAGCTACACCTATTAGGGCTCCAGAAAATAAGGGGTGGGTAAGACAGTATGGGAGTAGGCCTTACAATAATATTAATAAGGGAAGTAATACGAAGCATGGCCATGGTAGGTGCTACTCATTTAATAATGGGCAATGCAGCCTGGGAAACCGGTGTCGTTTTCGGCACCTTTGTATCAGATGCGGAGGTCCACACGCAATCAAGGATTGCACAAAACCACCAACTGGTGGGGGAGGTGGGGCTCAGTCCACGACAAAACAAAGCCGCGGTCCAGCGGCACCTGTCGTTGGATAGAGCCCCAACTCCAATAGTATTGGTCAGGATGTTACCATGGCTGGAACGGTATCCGGACAGAGAGGGAGCAAGATTTTTGTAGTCCGGATTTTCAGAAGGTTTTCAATTACCTGTTTCCGCTCCAATTAGTACGGGAACTAAGGGAAACTTACGCTCCGCCATGGAACACCCTGACATAATATCACAAAAAGTTGAAGCCGAGGTAAAACTAGGTCGCATGGCAGGCCCTTTTTCAACACCACCAGTTGAGGGACTAATTTTGTCCCCTATTGGGGTGGTTCCCAAAAAAGTTAAAGGGAAGTTCAGGCTGATTCAGCATCTTTCTTGTCCTAGAGGGTCGTCTGTCAATGACGCCATCAATGACGATTTGTGCACAGTTAATTATTGTTTATTTGAGGATGCTATAGACATCATTAAAAAAAATTGGTCATGGTGCCCTCATGTGCAAATTGGATGTTGAATCAGCTTTTAGACTATTACCTTTACATAAGAACGCATTTCAGTACATGGGATTTAAATTGAATGGGGGTTTTTACATAGATAAATGTTTGCCCATGGGTTGCTCCATTTCATGTGCTTATTTTGAGCGCTTTAGCACATTTTTGCAGTGGTGCCTACAGGAAGTGTCGGGAGCTGACAGCATTACTCATTATTTGGATGACTTTCTTTTAGTGGGTCCTCCAAGTTCTGACCTGTGCCTTAGGTTACTAGAAGCAGCGCTTGATTTATTTAGAGATTTCGGGGTTCCCGTGGCAGGGGAAAAAACCGAGGGACCTACTACTGATTTGGTGTACCTCGGAATTGAAATTGATTCCGAGCTAGGTCTGTGTAAACTTCCTCTAGATAAAGTACGCCGGCTAAGTGACGAAATACGTTATGCCATCGCGGCTGCTAAGTTAACACTTAGACAGGCTCAATCTTTATTGGGCCTGTTTAATTTCGCATGTAGAGTTATACCCATGGGCAAAATATTTTGTAGAAAGCTTCAACGAGCGACCGTCGGGATTCGCAAACCCCACCATTTTCTACGTCTATCTTCAGAAATAAAGAGGGATCTGAAAGTGTGGGAAATGTTTCTGGATAATTTCAACGGCATACGCATATGGTAAGCTCCAGCCGTTGCAAATGCGGAGTTGGAATTATATACAGATGCTGCAGGATCTTCCGGATTCGGCGCATTTTATGCGGGACGTTGGTGCGCAGAGCCCTGGCCCGAATCTTGGGCACGAGACGGCATGACCAAGAATATGCTATTATTGGAAATATTTCCAATAATGGTCGCCTTAGAGCTCTGGGGCGCAGAATTGGGAAACAGGGAGGTTGTCTTTTGGTGTGATAACTTAGGGGTGGTCCAATCCATTACACAACTAAGGTCAACCTCTCTCCCAGTTTTGCGTATTTTAGCACGGATAGTGATGATGTGCTTGGCGAACAACATTACGTTGCGAGCCAAGCACGTCCCAGGCGTACTTAATGAAGTAGCGGATGCATTGTCCCGTTTCGAATGGGTAAGATTCAGGCAACTTGTGCCTTTAGCCCAGAAGTATGGTGAACAATGTCCATCTTTTTTATGGCAGGTGCCTCTGGAGGGGTAGAGGAGCTGGCCCTGCGGTCGCTAGCGCCAGCTACATTTAGAGCTTATCTGGCCTCATGGGAGCGCTGGAGCGAGTTCATGCTTGAACAGGGTGGCACAGGTAAGAGCTCTAAGCGTCTTATTAATGCCTATATATGGAGCCTGTACACGGAGGGTAAGTCCAGAAGTTTTGTTGGACGCTCTCTGGCAGGCATATCATTCTTTTTGCGTCTTGGTGGGAAGAGAGACATCACCAAGTCTTTCATGCTTTCCAGGATGCTGAAAGGATGGGCCAGAGCCAGGCCGGTTTTGCCCGACAGGCGACGGCCGATTGATGCCGGCTTGTTGCGTCGAATCTCGAGGTCCCTAAGAGTAATTTGCTCAAACGATTACGAGGTTCGACTTTTCAGGCTGGCCTTTGCCATGGCTTTCCATGGGGCGTTCAGAGTAGGCGAATTGGTGTCCGCAACCAGGGCATCTCCCTCGCCTATGCTGTTCGGCCATGTCGACGTGCACCACGACGGTTTATGGTGTAAGATACAGCGCTCAAAGACCGATGTAGCGGGCAGGGGGCAGTGGGTCCATTTGGGTCGGAGTGGCGACCGCCGGATCTGTCCGGTGGCGGCGGCTCTGGCTTACGTGGAGTTACGGCCTCAATTGCCCGGGGCCTGGCTGATGCACATCGACGGGTCCCCCCTTACTAACTTCCAATTCAGGTCGGTTTTCAGGCGCTGTATATTGCATCAGGGTCTTTCTCCAGCCGACTTTGGGACACACTCTTTCCGTATCGGCGCCGCTTCGGCAGCCGCTGCGGCGGGTTGGTCTCAGGTCGACATACGAGCACTCGGAAGATGGCGGTCTGGTGCATTTAAGCGATACATCAGGCCGACATAGTCCAGTGAGCCCATTTGAGGAGTAGCCGCTCGCCCAAACACGCTTTAGTGTTTGAGGGGCCTTGAGGAATTTTTTGTGTTATCACCAGTCTTAAATTAGGCTCTAGCCAACTGGTGGAAGATTTGTGTTTTTTGCCTCAAGTCAAATCGGGTGACCCACACCCCCCCCCCCCCACCCCCCTCCCACCGTGGAATAAGGAACAACAGGTAGGGATTATACATAATTCAAGTGGGTCAATAATCAAATTAGTCTTAAATAGTTCACCTAAATCACATTCCTATTAGTTATCAACAATTTAATATAGAACTGCAAAATCACCTTTAAGGGAATCTCACGGGCCCCCCCTTTTAAAATTTTGCCAGATGTTTGCCATTATTTCAAAATTTCTAACGGTATATATCATTTCAACTTACAGGTCAACGCTTGGACACCAATATGATATGGATGGTGGGGCATTCATTTATTTATTGGTTGTCTTTGTCCCAGGTAACCACGGATACGGAACGTTTCCCTGAGACGCGATTTATCCGTTGGCTGGGGCGTAGAGGTATGAGGTGGTCTGCGTTGAGGGGTCTCTTGGATGAGTCAGTTAGGGCGTTTGGTTACCCAATTTTTGTCATCATCCACTTGGGGGGCAACGACCTCACCCATAATTCCGGTCTCAATATTCGATTTGAGATTAGGAATTTATTGCTGGATCTGATCAGAGAATGGAGATTTTGCCGTTTCTTCTGGTCAGAAATTATACCTAGGAGGGTTTGGAGAGATGCACTCAATCCGGGCGCCATTGATTTGGTACGTAGGCGGATCAATTCCGTAGTCGGCAGGGCTATAGTAACAGAGGGCGGAGTGGTCGTCAGGCACGAGGCCATATCCTTTAGAAACGAGACCCTGTACAGGCCGGATGGGGTGCACCTCTCTTTAGTAGGGATGGATTTGTTTTTTCAGAATTTAATAGACGCATTGAGAAGTTTAGAGGTTTAGTTCAGGGAGTATTTGGAATTAGGTTGGTGGCGGGTCAGTTCAAGTTGAACTGATATGGCGGAAAGAACGGTAGTTAAATTAGAGCTGTATTTGCACTTAGCTGGTGGTTGATGTCGAGATGTGGGCATCACCGATCCAGGTGGGCCCGCATCTGGACCTTAACGATCATCTACTTCGGATAGCGTAAATTCATGCGGACATTTGTAGTTTAGGGCAGGTGGCCCAATTTTTTGATGACTCGGGCAGAGTGGTGAGCTCTGCCTTAGTGATATTTGCGAGGTCAGGGGCAGAAGCAGAAGGTCAACCCCCTTACCTTAAGGGCAATTGGCCCCTTTTGAAAAGTCCGCTTCATAATTGAGCCGTTGTCTTGGACGCTGGCAGGTGGCCGGTCCTTGGCAATTAAGGGCATGAGGCCCTTAGATCCGGAGTTTGTTATTTTTATTAATTTGTTATTTTACAGCAATGTTATGTATTTTGCATGCCGTTCTTTGCCCGCCACCTTAGTTAGAGCAGGGACATAAATTTTAGTTAGATTCAAATAGGCCGCCCCTGCTCAAAATAAATAAGCCGTCCCCTTTAAGCCCATTCAGTTGTACGCGTCTTTATTTCTTAGATAAGTGGAGTGAGTGTGGATGAATGCCTATGTCTGTGTGGAGTTTAAGACTGTAGAAGCCAGCTTGTCTGGCTGAAAACAGCATAAACTCACCTGGCTATTGGCAGGAATCCTTAGCTCACACACTTGATCTGGGCCTGGGGGTTCGGCTTATCTTGATTGACGGGTTGGCTGATTTGAATGACGGTTCAGGATAGGCTGGTTGAGGTCAGAGGTGGAGACTGATGGGGTGATGTTCTTGCTTCCAGAAGATTCTGTCTCTTGCTTCAAGGAACGTTGCCCTCCCGCCCGCCCCAATTATTATTTAGAATTAGTTTTTGAGAAGTCGTTTGCATTTATTCGTTAGTTGTTGTCGGCTTATTTGTCTTGGCGGAAAGAACGGTAGTTAAATTAGAGCTGTATTTGCACTTAGCTGGTGGTTGATGTCGAGATGTGGGCATCACCGATCCAGGTGGGCCCGCATCTGGACCTTAACGATCATCTACTTCGGATAGCGTAAATTCATGCGGACATTTGTAGTTTAGGGCAGGTGGCCCAATTTTTTGATGACTCGGGCAGAGTGGTGAGCTCTGCCTTAGTGATATTTGCGAGGTCAGGGGCAGAAGCAGAAGGTCAACCCCCTGACCTTAAGGGCAATTGGCCCCTTTTGAAAAGTCCGCTTCATAATTGAGCCGTTGTCTTGGACGCTGGCAGGTGGCCGGTCCTTGGCAATTAAGGGCATGAGGCCCTTAGATCCGGAGTTTGTTATTTTTATTAATTTGTTATTTTACAGCAATGTTATGTATTTTGCATGCCGTTCTTTGCCCGCCACCTTAGTTAGAGCAGGGACATAAATTTTAGTTAGATTCAAATAGGCCGCCCCTGCTCAAAATAAATAAGCCGTCCCCTTTAAGCCCATTCAGTTGTACGCGTCTTTATTTCTTAGATAAGTGGAGTGAGTGTGGATGAATGCCTATGTCTGTGTGGAGTTTAATAATACTACACAGAGCTACATGTGACGCACACACTAATACTACACACAGCTACATGTGAAGCACACACTAATAATAATACTACTACTACTACACACAGCTACATGTGACGCACACACTAATACTACATACAGCTACATATGACGCACACACTAATAATAATAATAATACTACACACTGCTACATGTGACGCACACACTAATAATAATACTACTACTACACACAGCTACATGTGACGCACACACTAATACTACATACAGCTACATGTGACGCACACACTAATAATAATAATACTACTACACACAGCTACATGTGATGCACACACTAATACTACACATAGCTACATGTGACGCACACACTAATAATATTAAAAATAATAATACTAATACTACACAGAGCTACATGTGACGCCCACACTAATACTACACACAGCTACATGTGACGCACACACTAATAATAATAATACTACATACAGCTACATGTGACACACACACTAATAATACTACTACATACAGCTACATGTGACGCACACACTAATAATAATACTACACACAGCTACATGTGAAGCACACACTAATAATAATAATAATACTACACACAGCTACATGTGACACACACACACTAACAATAATAATACTACTACACACAGCTACATGTGACACACACACTAATAATACTACTACTACTACTACTACACACAGCTACATGTGACACACACAATAATAATACTAGCACACACACAGCTACATGTGACACACACTAATAATTTTACACACAGCTACATGTGACACACACACTAATAATACTACACACAGCTACATGTGACACACACACTAATAATACTACTCACAGCTACATGTGACACACACACTAATAATACTACACACAGCTACATGTGACACACACACTAATAATACTACACACAGCTACATGTGACACACACACTAATAATACTACACACAGCTACATGTGACACACACACTAATAATACTACACACAGCTACATGTGACACACACACTAATAATAAAGAAAACCGAGGGCTGTTTAAGCTTGAGGTAACATAAACTACCGAAGTCTGTGTGTTTTGCTAGGGGCTATGATGATCAGTATGAGCCAATTAGGGAGCAGGGGAGGAGTTCCTATAGTTAGGAATAGCCAGGAAGTCAGGTGATCTGCCTCTCTTGTCCGGTTTTCCCCACCCTCCCTCCCTATTTTTCTATCTTCTTGGCGGCAGTAAAGAACGGTCCTTATTCAAATGAAAGTAGTATGAGGATAGTGGGGTGCGCTCTCCCGACATTGATACATCACTAGCCCATGCCCCTTGGACAGGGGATGGGATGGGTGGGTTGCAAGGGGAGAGTTGAACACCAACGATGTGTGAACGATGTGATGTGATCTTACCCCTCTTTTTCTCTATGACCGTTCTTTAGAACCGCCACCCCTTTTATAGATCAATATATATATATATATATATATATATATAGTTGTCAATCAATAAATCTGACATTCATATTGAAACGCCAGCGCTTGTGTCTGTCTCGTTATTTTAGTGTTAAGTTATATAAGGTTTAGATAAGTTTATTAAAGTGTGGGGCATAAAGATTGCTGATGGTAAGTTTATAATAATAATAATACTACTAGACACAGCTACATGTGACGCACACACTAATAATAATAATAATAATAATAATACTACACACAGCTACATGTGACGCACACACTAATAATAATACTACACACAGCTACATGTGACGCACACACTAATAATAATACTACACACAGCTACATGTGACGCACACACTAATAATAATACTACACACAGCTACATGTGACGCACACACTAATACTACACACAGCTACATGTGACACACACACTAATAATAATAATACTACACACAGCTACATGTGACACACACACTAATAATAATAATAATAATAATACTACACACAGCTACATGTGACACACAATAATAATAATAATACTACTACACACAGCTACATGTGACACACACACTAATAATAATAATACTACTACACACAGCTACATGTGACGCACACACTAATAATAATAATACTACACACAGCTACATGTGACGCACACACTAATAATAATAATAATACTACACACAGCTACATGTGACACACACACTAATAATAATAATACTACTACACACAGCTACATGTGACGCACACACTAATAATAATAATACTACACACAGCTACATGTGACGCACACACTAATAATAATAATAATACTACACACAGCTACATGTGACGCACACACTAATAATAATAATACTACTAGACACAGCTACATGTGACGCACACACTAATAATAATAATACTACTACACACAGCTACATGTGACGCACACACTAATAATAATAATAATACTACACACAGCTACATGTGACACACACACTAATAATAATAATACTACTACACACAGCTACATGTGACGCACACACTAATAATAATAATACTACACACAGCTACATGTGACGCACACACTAATAATAATAATAATACTACACACAGCTACATGTGACGCACACAATAATAATAATACTACTAGACACAGCTACATGTGACGCACACACTAATAATAATAATACTACTACACACCGCTACATGTGACGCACACACTAATAATAATAATAATACTACACACAGCTACATGTGACACACACACTAATAATAATAATAATACTACTACACACAGCTACATGTGACGCACACACTAATAATAATAATACTACTACATACAGCTACATGTGATGCACACAATAATAATAATAATACTACACACAGCTACATGTGACGCACACACTAATAATAATAATAATACTACATACAGCTACATGTGACGCACACACTAATAATAATAATAATACTACTACACACAGCTACATGTGACGCACACACTAATAATAATAATAATAATAATAATACTACACACAGCTACATGTGACGCACACACTAATACTAATAATACTACTACATACAGCTACATGTGACGCACACACTAATAATAATAATAATAATAATAATACTACACACAGCTACATGTGACGCACACACTAATAATAATAATAATACTACACACAGCTACATGTGACGCACACACTAATAATAATAATAATAATACTACACACAGCTACATGTGACGCACACACTAATAATAATAATAATACTACACACAGCTACATGTGATGCACACACTAATAATAATAATACTACACAGAGCTACATGTGACGCACACACTAATAATAATAATAATAATAATACTACATACAGCTACATGTGACGCACACACTAATAATAATAATAATACTACACACAGCTACATGTGACACACACTAACAATAATAATACTACTACACACAGCTACATGTGACGCACACACTAATACTACTACACACAGCTACATGTGACACACACACTAATAATAATAATACTACACACAGCTACATGTGACGCACACACTAATACTACTACACACAGCTACATGTGACACACACACTAATAATAATAATAATACTACACACAGCTACATGTGACACACACACTAACAATAATAATACTACTACACACAGCTACATGTGACGCACACACTAATAATAATAATAATACTACACACAGCTACATGTGACACACACACCAATAATAATAATACTACTACATACAGCTACATGTGACGCACACACTAATAATAATAATACTACACACAGCTACATGTGACGCACACACTAATAATAATAATAATACTACACACAGCTACATGTGACGCACACAATAATAATAATAATAATACTACACAACGCTACATGTGACGCACACACTAATAATAATAATAATACTACACACAGCTACATGTGACACACACACTAACAATAATAATACTACTACACACAGCTACATGTGACACACACACTAATAATAATAATACTACTACACACAGCTACATGTGACGCACACACTAATACTACTACACACAGCTACATGTGACGCACACACTAATAATAATAATACTACACACAGCTACATGTGACGCACACACTAATAATAATAATACTACACACAGCTACATGTGACGCACACACTAATAATAATAATAATAATAATACACACAGCTACATGTGACGCACACACTAATAATAATAATAATACTACACATAGCTACATGTTACACACACACACTAACAATAATAATACTACTACACACAGCTACATGTGACACACACACTAATAATAATACTACTACACACAGCTACATGTGACACACACACTAATAATAATAATAATAATACTACACACAGCTACATGTGACGCACACACTAATACTACTACACACAGCTACATGTGACGCACACACTAATTATAATTATTACTAATTAACATATTATATATATTATATACTGCACCATACTACCCTGCTGGCTGGTTGGGCCCAGTGCTGGTTCTCAAAATGGGGGACCCCTATTCATTTTGTCCCCCATATTTTAGGAACCAGGACCGGGTCTTGAGCCTAGTGCTAGTTTCAAATATTAAAGGGAAACCCTATTTGATTTAACGTGTGAATTTTTAAAACCAGGACTGGGTCTTTGAGCCTGGGGGGCTGGTATTTGCCGGGGTGGCGGGACCACTCTTCGACTTTTTTAATTATTTCTTTTTTATTATTATTACACACGGAAGCCTGCATGGAACTGACTGATCCATGCAGGCTTCACCCAAATATGGCTGGAAAATTAGGAGTATTTTTCAGAGGTATTTTCAGGTCAATTACCGCCCGTATATTACATACGTCCGCTTAGTAACTTAGGAATCACCATTTGAAAGAATGGTGATTCCTACTCATATTCTTTTGATGGCATATACATTTGTATTCCTAAATAGGAATGTCTGTATATCGGCCATAGTAAATTTGGAAATTATGAATTTACTGTCATATACAGCTAGAAATGGCTGCGGATAAGCATATTCGTAGCCATTTCTCCTTGGCAACTTTCCTCTATCATCTTATAATTTTCCTGCACAGTTTTCAGCCACTTCCTAACTGTCATTGTTACATAAAGCATAACAATGCAGCTGAGGCCAGGGTGATGTCACACACAGTGGGGTGATGTCACAGACTGTTACACTTTCAGCCTTTTGATAGGTAGTTTTTGAAGGAGATAGATGCAAAATGTTTTGCTCTCATTTGTGGAAGTTTTTGCTCTTATTATTGCTAATAACAACTGGCAAATCTGCACCGTTGCTAACAACAGAAAGTAAGTGTCATTTATTTACCATGTACTTGTTGCCCTAGTTTGCCTTGTACTGTAATTTGTTATTTTCTTGTTGTTCGCTCATCTATATATACCCTTGTGGCGCCATTTAAATAAACAATAATAATAATAATAACAACGTGTAATGCAGCAGGTACAATGACACAACGTACAGCAGACACAGCATATTACACATTATAACACACCCTACATAACACTAGTTATACACTGAGTGTTATTATACAGAATATTGTGTGACTATAGCATTGGGGTGAGATATATGGGTTTCGGGATCCTTCGCACTTGTATCTGTAGCAGGGGAAAGCAACCTGTGGCACACCATGTAATGTGGAACTACACATCCCAGCATGCCCTGCCACAGTTTAAGCACGTCTTACATACCCTCCAACTGTACCGAATTTTGCCGGTACAGTACCGTTTTTTAACGGTAAGCTGTCTGTGCACTGCCCGGCTGGATCTAGTATCTGCCGTATAGTCATGTCAAAGCAGCGGCAGCAGCCTGGTCCGACGCTGTTATCAATTCTCCCTAGTCTGGACGGCCGCAAGCCAATAGAAGCTCTCTGTCCGGCAGCCGCTCATGATTGGCTGCCGGACCGCGAGCTCCTATTGGCTCGCGGCCGTCCAGGGGGAGAATTGAAAATAGCGATGGACCAGGCTGCTGCCACTACTCCGTCGCACCGGCAGCCATCTTACTACACCCCCCCCCCCCCCCCTGCGGTCACCACGCTCCGATCTCCTCCGAGTCCCATGGGATCCCGGCGCCGACATCAGCCTGTGTTGAAGCACTGGACGCAGGTGTACACATGTCACTCTGCAAGGTAACGGCTGGCTATGCGGGAGACCGCCATGGGTGTCTTCCGTTTTGGAGGACTTGGAGTATAAAGATGGCGGGTATACAGCGTAAGGAGGGCACAGTGGGGAGAGAGCACGCTGGAGACCATACCCAGCCAGCCTGGCAGCGCACAGACAGCTCTCTCTGCCCAGCTGTCAATTCTGTGGCTCAGGCTGCACTGACTTGAATAATAAAATCTCCTCACTTGACTCTGTAATACTCTGTCCATCCTGTGACATGTGCACCTGCTGCAGCTCATGTCACATGGTGGCTTGGTGGACTGCTAGCATATTAAATAAGTATATTTAATATACTTATTTATTGATTATTTATTAAATAAGTATTTAAATATACTTATTTAATATGCTAGCAGTCCACCAAGCCACCATGTGACATGAGCTGCTGCAATTGCTGGGACCGGGGCAGGGTGCCTGGGGATGTGACAACGCCCACTTTACACAAGGCCACACCCACTTTGCACATGGTCACGCCCCTTCCTAAATGTGTACCGATTTCTGCCCTTCAAATGTTGGAGGGTATGGTCTTAACAGCAAAGCTATGTCAGGACATGCTGGGATGTGTAGTTCTATAGTGACTGGAATGTCACACATGCTGGGTGATGGCTGCTATTGGTGAGCCACACATTAATGTGTCACACGGAATTAGTAATAAGTGACGGGGAGACTATCCCAAGGCGGACACCCATGTTATTTACCTCACACTACTCAGATACCTGGGTAACAAGGGACAGAAACACGTCCATAACACAAGGGGGATCTAATGTCACAGTGTCACCTGTGAAAGTCATTATTTATACATTACTATAATCATTGCTTTTCCTTCTCTGTTCTCTTTATGGCCTTACATCAGGTGTGCGTATAACAGCAATTGTACAGCATGACAGTGACCATGCAGACATAGGTAACTATCAGTGTAAGTTAGAGTATATATATATATATATATATATATATATATATATGTGTGTATCAGTAATGGGAATTAGTGGCCACAAGGGCGGCACCGGTGGGGGTGTAAGTTACATCTGCAGCTGGAGGCTGAGCTTTATGGTGCAGTATATAATATATCAGCAGGGGCAGAATGCACAGGGTTGGGCACAGGGGCTAGCTGACTACCTTTAGCTAAAGGGGCAGACAGAAACATGGCAAGTTCCCGGCTTTTACAACCAGTGAATGCAACGCATAAATCATACCTCCCAACTGTCCCGCTTTGCCCAGGAACATCCCTTTTTGGTGACGTTCCCGATTCCCGTCCAGGGCCGTCAGTGTCCCATGGAGGGGGCAGTTGGGAGTCCCTCCTGTCATTAGTGAGTAAACGATGTGCGCATGCGCACAGTGTCTATTCATGCACAGTGTCGAAACCGGGGGCCTGGCCTTGCGGGAGCATCGCGAGTATAGGCCATGCCCCCTTCTCACTAGGCCAAAATTATCAGACACACCTCCTGCGTGCACCAGTGACCATCCTCCTGCCATCTCAAAGTTGGGAGGTATGCATAAATGGGCATGGCAACATTGGGGGTGTGGACTAACTAATGCGTATTCCTGCTGAGTGCGCTTGCGTACACTACCCAATGCGCATGTGCAATGGTGGCACTCCGCACTCGGACGGATCGCTACACACAAAAAATGTACACCGAACACTCTTGGACAATATGGGCGCATCTATGGGCGCGGTTTTAAAGTGGTCAAAACTGGACGTAAATCGGGGCGTCAACATGGGTGTGGGCGAAAAGTGCTAGGCGTTCCCTCGGACCCCTCCCCGAGCGGTCGCTACTCCACCAAACCCAAAAACTTCGGTCCAAACAAGTTGCTTCCAGGTCTCGGAGGGCAGTAGTTCATGTGCAGCGCGTTCGGTGGGGCAATCAGTACGCAGCGCCCCAAAATTACTCCCATCTGCACATAATACTAACCCACTCCTCTGGTCAATTTACTGTAAGTATCCCATTCCTCTACTGAGATTGCATGCATTAACCCATTCAGTCATTGCAGGCCGCACATGGAGGCCAAACATAAACACAGATATAGGTATAAAACTGCCACATTCTAAGGAATACACTGTAATGTAGTAAGGGTTAATGTAAAGTGCAATTTGGGTGTACAAGCATTCAATTGAATGTTATTGAAAGTAATAGAGACCAGAGTTTGGCTAATTGTTTAACGGGTTTGAAGCATGAGTTCCATGCAGATTTGTGCTGCGCTCTGAACAGAGGGCGTTCGGTCGGCTGTGCGGCCGCTCGGGCGCTGAGAGACTTTGTTGAGTTCGGTAGTATGGATGCAGACCGACGCCACTCCCTCATGTGGTAGTCCATCCGAACGAACGCACATCCGAACGAGTGAACTAGAATAAGGGCCAATGTCCAGTCGGGCAGCACTCACAGTAGAATAATAGAATAATCAAAAGCGGGGTGCCGTTCTAGGTTACCCCAGACAGGAGTCCAGAATACAGCAAGCAGATGGAGGCACTCCCCAAAGAAGTAACACAAAGACTTGTGTTTTATCAACATTTCGGGGCTAATTTCACAGCGTCATCAGGATATCCTAAAGATTTGATGCATAAAACCACAAAACGTTGATTAAACACAAGTCTTTGTGTTACTTCTTTGGGGAGTGCCTCCATCTGCTTGCTGTATATAATATGTAACATGGCTGTATATGACTAATGCCCCGCAGCCCCCGCGGTGGCGGAGAGGCGCTGAGGGTTTGTGGGCGCTGGGGGGGGCTGCGGGACCATTATTAGTTACTCACTGCCTTCTGCCTGTGCCGGGTCCCAGCTCTTCCGGCTACTGCTGCAGCGCTGCTAATACAAAAAGAGACACTGGGAAAATGGCTGCCCCCATACTGCAGACAGTTTTTCGTCTGCTGTATGGGGGCAGCCATTTTCCCAGTGTCACTTCTCAGTAGCAGCAGCAGCCGGGAGAACCGGGACCAGGCGCAGACGGTCGGATGCGGCAGGAGGTTAAAAAAAACACACACCCCTTCCGCCGCACACCCCCCGCACCCCGGCTCCCCTCCGCACTCCCCGGATCCCCTACACTAGCAGCACAATCGCGGCTGAGGTAACGGCCGCACAGGGGTGGGAATTGTTTACCCTAGGGGGGGCGCCCCCCTGCATTTTTGGCGGGGGGGGGTACAGAATTATTAGTTACGCCACTGATATATATATATATATATATATATATATATATGTAACATGGCTGTATATGACAGTGTATATATATGTATATATATATATATATATATATATATATATACATCCGAATCCTCGGCACTCCTGTCCACTGCAATTGATACTGCTCCTGGTGCCCTCCTGTGGGGGAACAGATTTCCACCACCAATGTATGGGACAGACGAGGCGGCAATCAGAAGACTTTTTCAAACGATGTATTTAGTGAAGAAAAGTGTGCACGCTTTTCTTCACTAAATACATCATTTGAAAAAGTCTTCTGAGTGCCGCCTCGTCTGTCCCACATATATATATATATATATATATATATATATATATATAAATATATATATGTAACATGGCTGTATATGACATGACGTTTATTCACCTAACCTAATAATCTGTTTGTTTCTTTCTTTCTTTCTTTGTCCATAATCGTCATATAATTGAAGGAAAAAGTACACGAGATATAATATTCATTGTTGTCATCCTTGTGCTTATTTTAATCTGCTGGTAAGTAATTTCCTAATATCACATATATGTATATATTGTCACGACCACCATCTCAGCTACCCTGGCTCCCTGTGCTGTCCCGGTCCCACAGACCTCTGATGTTTTACCCTCTGTTGTGGCGCTCACCTCCGCTGCTGATACCCATGCCGGCTGTCTGCGTTCTGTCACTGCCAGGTGACAGTTGTGCTGTGCAGTCTCCTGCTGTGCGGGCTCCGGGTGGCGTGAGGCACGAGCCGCCATGATGGTGTCCGTATCATGTTAGGCCTCAGGCTGGGAAGCGCCGGCTGCAGCGCCTCCACGTATGTTCTCCACTGGCTGGTTTCTGTCACCACAGCTGGCGGCGGCCATCTTTCTGGTTTCCACAGCCTATGCTGCGCGGCTCCAAGTGTGATGTCACACCCGCAGCCAATCACCGCTTAGCTCAACCCTTAAATACTGACTAGCCGGGCCAGACCGGCAGTCAGTACAATGATGTCCACCCATTAGCATCATTGGACATTCCTGGCTATCCCTGTAGTATCCACTACAGGCATCTATCGTCTTTTGGTGAAAGTCTATCCTGATCTCCTGCTGATCGTCTACTGCTCCACCATATCGTCCACGGGAATCCTCTGCCGCCTATTAGGACAAGGTTAACCCCCCAAAGGGTGTCACCTTCATCCTCGCTTCCTGACAGTTATTATCCGTGGTCAGCATCCCTGGTTCTACAGCTACGATCTCATTCAGCACAGATTTCAACTGGACTTCATCTTGTTCTCATTCCCTTCTTCATCCAATCATCCAGTTCTTCATCCAATCATCCAATCTTTCATCCAATCATCCCATCTTTCATTCAATCATCCAATCATCAAACCTTCCAATCATTCAACTTCTCAATCATCTCCAAGCTCTTTCAATAAGTATTGTTTATTATTGTCTTCTTCCAATTTATCAATATCTACAGTAATTCATTGTGCCATCATTCATATCTTGTACCGCAGTATATTCATTAAAAAAGGTTTAATTTTATTAAATTGCTTCACTCTAGTCTGTTGTTCGTGCAACAGCCCTACATTAAAGCACCCAGCCTCCGTTACACTCCGGCTGGTGCTTCACAAAACGTGACACATATATATATATATATATATATATAGTCCAAAGGAACTGGCACTCCCGGGCTTAGAAATAGCCTGATGTAGCTTGCCCCGGTGCCTGCAGTTAGGAACCTTGCAGTCCCAGTATACAACAATGGAAAAGAGGGCACTCGGGGACTCCAATGCGGTGAAAACAGTGGACTGGTTTATTAAACAGTCATAAGTGTCGTCAACGTTTCGGGGTCGCCCCCGTCGTCAGGACAATAACAGTGGATATAATAACACTGTTATTGTCCTGACGACGGGGGCGACCCCGAAACGTTGACGACACTTATGACTGTTTAATAAACCAGTCCACTGTTTTCACCGCATTGGAGTCCCCGAGTGCCCTCTTTTCCATTGTTATATATATATATATATATATATATATATATATATATATATATATAAAACAGCTATTTAACTAGATAAAGAAGTATTAATTCATTACTGTATTATTGTTCTTTTAGGTGCAAACGGTGCAGCCAGATAAAACCTGTGGACATCGAGGGGAAACCAGGTAACATTAACTAACTCTGTATGTAATAAGCACTGATCACAGGAGACAGAATCACCTCAGGGCATAATGGGGAGCAGGCGGCACTCATAGTCTTTAGAGAATGAAGAAATGTTGAACATTGCTTCTTATTCTAAGGACTGTGAGTGCCGCCTGCTCCCCACTCTTGGTGCCTGGCCATGTTTATACATAACTGTACTAAGGGGGAGATGCACTAACGCAAAAAATGTGGTAAAAACACAGTTATCAGGTTTTTACTGCATTTTGGATCAGCGGGTTACCGCAATGCGGGGTATCACCATCACAATGTGGTGATACCCCATGGAAGGCTGTGGGCTTCTTATCACGGCCCACAACACCCCGCACCACCCCCACCACCTCACAGTGATGCACACTGCCCCCCTCACCTGAGTCCAGGCAGCACAGTGCTGTGCTGCCCAGACCAGTGACCTCCTCCTCCCTAGCCCCTACATCCCCTTTTGGTGCAGGGAGGAGGAGGTGGAGCCCTTGGCCCCGCAGGTGGCCGGGTAATGGAGGAGGGGGAGCCGCTGGTCACCGCTACCACAAAAGGCAGTTCTTGACACAAGAGCGGTCCTTTGTAATAATTATTGCATATGTTAGTGCATCTGCGATAATTATTTATGCGGCAGACGGTGATGTGTGGCGGAGAGGGGCTGAGGTTGTTAGTGCATCCCGCCCTAAGAGTGCCTGGGGATCTGTTCTATATATATTCTCTGTAAAGCACTGCAGAATATGTGTGTGCTATATAAGAAGCTGTTAATAAATTATATATATATATATATATATATATATATATATATATATATATATATATATATATATACCAGATCCAAATAATGGCACTCAAGAGGCAAAGTAATGAAGCAAAAAGGATGTGTATTACATGTATGCCAAGCTTTCGGGGTGTAACCCCCTTCATCAGGACACAATCCTACAGCCTGGCACCGGGGCCCGTTGTTTGGAAACACTGGAGTGTCGGCAGACTTGGATATATATATATATATATATATATATATATTGATTACTATCTATTACTAATGGTTTAATTTTCACATTTTAATAGCGGCTGCCCCAGTCGTTGTGAATGACACCATCATTTTAATAGAGGATGAAGAACCACCATCAGGGACCCCGGTCACTGAATCTGAGACCATCAGCAAGCCAAAGAAGACCGTTTGGTTTGCAAGGGAGAAATTCCTCAAAAAGGCCAAGAAAGATAAAACATCAAAAAAACTAAAAATAATTAAAGAGGACAAAAAGAGCAGGAGACAAATTAAAAAAGATCTGGCCAAGATGAAGAAAAGTTGGGCCATCTACCTAATGTACAAAAAGATGACAGGAAATACGTGGCGCAATGCAGCCCAAAAAATCACAATCCCAGAAGATACACCCTTACTTCAACAATATAGACATTTGGAAGAAAATGGGATATAGACAAAACAGGCGCAAAAGTGGAGATACTTAGGAGTATGAGTTTGAGTTCCTTCCTTTTCAGGGCGGAGATATTTTCTCAAGCCGAATATGGGTTAACAGACCATGATGAGGCGTGGAACATAAAAATGAAATAAACAAAATGACAATAAATCTTTGTGTCAGTGTCTCTTAATATAAACCCCCTATTGGGTGGTGTCATTAGTATGCAAGACGAATTTGATTCCGCGGGGCGTACCAAAACTCACGTTGGATTGTGATGGTACTCCTCTTATCAAGGTTTCTTTTGGTGTAGCCTCGGGGAAATCAACTTCTAAACATCGATGAAGTTTTTCCACATATGGGAAGGTGACAGAATGGACTTGCACGTGTTCCAAAAAAAGAAGAAAAGACAGTGTGTAGGACTGTGATGTGGCCTTATATGCTTAAGAAAGTGGGTAGCTGGACAAAAATGGTGTATTTTGACAGCATACCTCACTTACATGTGGAATAGTGGAGGAACATATATAAAGGTTTCTTTAGTGTTGAAAAGAAGCGGGCGTACCCCTACTCACGATGTAACCTGTGATTTTCAAACCTATCAAGGTTTCTTTATATATGTCTTTTTCTCCTTAAATGTGAATGAGTGAAATCAAGGAATGTCTCAAAGGGCTCTGATGACTCCAGTCCCCGGCAGATATAAAATATAGAGAATATATGTCTCAATGCAATGGTTTAGATATATATAAGCCTAAATGCTTGAGGCCCAACTTCAGGAGGGCGTACCTTACTCACCCCTTTGAATAGGGGGCAGAAAGCCCGTAGCGTTTTCTTTTTAAATTCTGTTGAGTGATTTCCACCAAAGAAGGCCAGGGGACCAATTTTTGATAAAATGGTATTCTACCAGAGTTTTTAATCCATACAAAAAGTTTTTACAAAAATCCCATAGATAATACAGGGACAAAGAATTCCAAAAAAATCCAAAAAATTCCAAAAACAAAAGAAGACAAAATATAAAACTTGAATAAAAACAATACATACATCCGAAAGTGTGGCTGTTCACTCTCCTCTGACAGGATCTACGCGTTTCGGTCAGGATGACCTTTATCAAGATGTGTCAGAGCAGAGTGAGAAGCCTGCATTTATGTGATGAACAGCCAATGAGACAAAAGCAGGAAGTGACATATCCGATTATTTCATATATTCTGTACTTCCTAGATAATGCTCAAAATACATATATCAATGCTGATGTGTATCGATATAAAAACAAACATTAATAAAAACATTTAAAATTTACATATTTAAAGTGCCAAAATAGTGTCCACATCATATATTATGTCCGTCGCCATGGAAACCCATTCAAAACATCCGGTCACGGACTTTGGAGATGGAGGCAGGGAGAAGGTTTATGTGGGTAGAAATATGCCCTCCTGTGTATATGCCAGATGTATATTAGCATCCAGTCGGGGGGGGTGCCGATAAATACAGGCGATTGTAGAAATGGGACATCGGTGAGGAAACCAGGAAGTCCCGCTGGCGTGTAGGAGCCGGAAATGCGGCTCACTCATTGGTGTACGTTGGAACGCATAGCGCGCGTCAACGATGCAAGGTAATGAGAGGGCAGGAAGAGGAAATCCTGCTGGCACGCAAAGCCGGAAGTGCGGCTCTCGCATTGGTGAGTGTTGGAACGCACAGCGTGCGTCACTGTAGTAGAAGGGCGGGAAGCTGGATGGAACGCGCCCTTAGAAGAATGGAACGCACGCCACAGGATGTGCTAAGAGGGAGTCCGCTCCTGATAGGGTGTTGTGCGATGGAGTATCCGGATGTATGGGTTACCATAGCGACCGGACGCTTCCTAATCTAGAAGGGGAAATACAAAGATATGCTAAAAACAGAAGTTACAAAGTGTATTAAAGGAACATGTATAGATAAATGCCATATTAGGACTCACTAATCATAACATATACATTCCGAATTAGACTACAAGAAATAGGCAGGGGCTATCCACTATGATGGTATCTATGCTATATGGCCCCATATGAATGAATTTGCGCAAGGTAGCCTAGATGGACACATATGTAAACAACTTTATATGAGTGGAAGCCTCTGTCCATATATTAGCAGTGAGGACCACAATCATAAACAAAGTCAAAACCAGATATATGAGGGAGATAAAATGCACTGTATGGTTCAGTCCAACGGACCCAACAGCTATAAGAACCATTTAAGTTCGAAGTCACTGTTGAGTCCGTTGGGCAGCAAGGTTTTACAGTTGAAGATAAGGTGCATTTCAGCCTTAGCTAGAGCTGTAGTGCAGTCGGGTTGTCTAGAATTCCCTTTGATGACCCTAAGACCTCCAAATTCAGTGAGTTCCTTCACTGAGCACTGATGGACCGTCTTGAAGTGTGCGGACAGGGCATGGGTTTCTAGGCCCTTTTTTATGTTCCGCAAATGTTCGCCTAAGCGAACTTTCAAGGGTCTCGAAGTACGTCCTATGTAGTATTTGTTACAACTACATTTTATCATGTAGATAACGTTCTTCGTACTACATGTTATAAAATCTCCCACTTTTATGTTATGTCCATTAATGGTATACTCCTCGGTTTTGTTGTGCCCCTGGCTTTTGATGTTTTTACAACCTAAACAATCTCCGCATCTATAAAATCCCTTAGATTTAATGCCGGGTTTTGAAGTATTAGATGTAAAATTACTGGTGACTAGATTAGTGCGGAGGTTGGGGGCCCTTCGATAGATGTGCTTAGGTCTCTCTGGCACAAGTTTTCCCAGAATGGGGTCTTTTCTAATAATGTTCCAGTGTTTGCTGAAAATGTGTTCCATCTTTTTGTGCTCCTCTGTAAAAGTGGTAATGAAGGCAAAAGCAAAGTCATTATTTTTCTCTTTTTTAAGCTTATTGGGTATGTGATCAGATTTTTCTGGCTCATGACATATGTCGACTTGTTCTAGACCTTTAATTAAAGTGCTTTCTTTATACCCACATGATAAGAATTTTTCCTTCATTTCGGTAACTTGTGTAGTGTATACCGAATCATCGAAACAATTCCTCCTAATTCTCTTGAACTGCCCAGTGGGGACCGCATTGAGCCAGTGGTCATGGTGACAGCTAGAGTATGGGATGTATGACCCTGAGTCGGTGGGTTTTATATAGTTTTTATATTTTAACTTCCCATCCTCTATATATACTGTTATGTCCAAGAAATTAATTTCGATAGGTTGGATATCGAAAGTAAGAACAATATTTTTATTATTATTGTTCAAATATGTACAGAATGTATTGAGGGTTTCCCTGTCCCCTCTCCATACAAAAAAAATATCATCAATGTACCGCATATAGGACACCAGACTCGCCCCGAATGCATTGGGAGCCCAGATGGTGTCGAGCTCCCATGCGCCCATAAATAGGTTCGCATAACTCGGGGCGAATCTGGTGCCCATCGCGGTACCGGTCCTCTGTAAATAAAATTCCTCATTGAACAAAAAATAATTATTTTGTAAAATAAACTGGATGCCCTCTATTATAAATTCCCGAAGGGGAACTGATTTTTCCGATCCTTCCAGGAACCTTTTAACACCCTCCACACCGTCAGCATGATTGATGACGGTGTAGAGGGAGCTGACATCAGCTGTAACCAGTAAATCACCATTATTCCATTTGATGGAGGATATGCCTTTTATAAAGTCTCCCATATCTTTAAGGTGGGACATGTTGAGAAGCACAAGTGGCTGCAGATGGTAGTCTACAAACATGGACAGATTAGCAGTCAAAGAATCTACCCCCGAGATGATTGGTCGTCCCGGAGGATCGATCAATCTTTTGTGTACTTTGGGTAAAATGTACATTACGGGGGTTAGAGGGGTTTCATTCATTAAGAACTGTGCCTCTACCTTGTTGATAATTTCATTTTCCAAGGCTTTGTTAATCAATATTTTAAACTTGGGGAGGGTAGTGGTGGTTGGGTCATTTCTCAGTTTTTTGTAAGTATTAGTATCTTCTAGTTGTCGCATGACCTCTGCCTTGTAATTTGACGTGTAACCCCCTTCATCAGGACACAATCCTACAGCCTGGCACCGGGGCCCGTTGTTTGGAAACACTGGAGTGTCGGCAGACTTGGATCTATATATATATATATATATATATATATATATATATATATATATATATATATATATATATAGCAACACTTATTCCTTTCTAGGAAAAAAAACCAGCACTCACGATTTGATGAAAAATAGAAAACGGTGTATTTCAATAGGTCATGGTCGTTATCAAGCTGTCTGCCGTCCCGACAGCTGTTTCGGCCGGCAGCATGCCAGCCTTCATCAGGGGTAAAGGCAGGGTATCCCCGCAGGGTTTAAATACATTAAGCAATTGACATAAAGGGCGCCAAACCCGCCTCTCGCAAGCTCTGTCACGGAGCTGTCACTCAGCACCTATAACGAGGTGCACGCGGCTGCTAGGCTGTCAGCCGGGGGTGTGTGTGGGCTTGGCTACAGAGGGAGACCTGACGTGACGTCAGGGGATGCCCGCTGACAGACGCGATGATAATATCGTTCTGTGATAGGTTGCACACGTGAGGGGAGTGTGGGGAGTGAGTTCAAACGGACTGCACAGGGGTGACGGACCGGCTGTATAGGTGTTCGTGACAGCTCCCTGTCATCAACACATGTAAAATGGACATAGCGATTAATGCAAAGACACTGCTGACATTACTACAGTAGGGATAACCCGCATTGTTCTTATGGGCACCCACTGACCTCGCACCCTGCTCTGGTGCAGAGGTGTTGTAGAGTAGCCATAGAGGGCTGAATCTGCTGACTATAACAGCGTATACAATGTTTTGGTGCACTTAGGTACCGTAAGTGGGATGCTACACAACAGCACGGCGGCATGTTGTGCGCATCCTCCAGAGTACATAGAGGATTAACCACTGCACTGACCACGAATCTATGGCGCCTTCATAACAAATATATGCAGGTATACCGCGATACCGTGTGTGGAGTATAGTACCTTGTGATTACTGACAAGGTACCTACTCTAACAATCAAAATTAAGGCACACGGCGGTGCAATGGATTGCGGGTACACTCAGGCACCGTGTGTGATGTTTTACACTTCAGGGGTTTTGAGGTGTTAACACAGACTTAATGTATACAAGTCCCAGTATTGTCAAATGTCAGCAAGGCTATATGAAACAGCCCATCTTAAAGTCCTCGTTTAGTCCTTCAGGGGCCAAACAGTTCAATCGGTGGATCCACTGTAGTTCTCTTTGCAAAAGTAGTTTATCACGGTCGCCGCCTCTGTGCAGGGGTGGTATATGGTCAATAGGTGAGCATTTGAGTTCACCTATTTTGTGTTGAAGTTCCTTAAAATGTCTAGCAACCGGTAGTAGTTTCAAATCCAGTTCACTTATACCTGGAGTCAGGCATTTTTTAATTGATGACCTGTGCTGGCTGATTCTCTCCTTAATCATCCGCGATGTCTTACCGACATAAACAAGGTCACAAGGGCAGACTAGAGCGTATACAATATATTTGCTGTTACAATCGATTTTGTGTCTAATCTTGTAAGTTTTCCCATCTTTGGGGTTGGTGAAGCGGTCCCCAATTTTCATGAATGGACAATTGGAGCATCCTGTGCACTTGTAGATACCATTCTTTTTAGATAGCCAGTTCTTATTTGTGGTCTTGTTACGTGTGAAGTCTGTAACCACCAACATGTCTTTGAGGTTAGGGCCTCTTCTGTAGGCGAAACGAGGAGGAGTTGCAAGTACTGGTCCCAGAGTTGTATCACTGGCCAGCAAGTGCCAATGTTCTAGAATTTTATCCTTAATGTGCTTGGAGGCCACAGTGTAAGTGCTGCAAAAGTTTAGGCGATTTAATTCATCTGGTGAACGTTCCTTAGTTTGAAGCAAATCATCCCTCTTTAATAGCAGCGCCTTCTGGTATGCTGCTTTGACATCATCGGGGTGGTAGCCACGGTCCTTGAAGCGTTGTCCCATTTCGCTTAGTGCATGTTGTAGACTCTCTGGATCGGAATTGATCCTACAGACTCTTACCATCTGTGAATACGGGAGTCCCTTTTTCAACGCAGTAGGGTGAAAACTTTCATTTTGTAGCAAAGTGTTTTTATCTGTTGCTTTAGAGTAGATTTGGGTTGATAGCTTTAGGTCCTCGAGTTTGACCGTTACATCCAGAAAGTTGATCTGTTTATCGCTTAGATTCATAGTGAATCGGATGGTGCCGTCAATGGTGTTTAGATGATTGAAGAACTGCAGCAGCTTGGTCTCTCCTCCATTCCATAGTAGGAACAGGTCGTCTATAAACCTTACGTAAAAGGTGACATATTTGGAGAATTCTTCATTCTGGTAAATGTGTTGCTCCTCGTACGCTGCCATATAAAGGTTGGCGTATGCAGGGGCCATGTTAGAACCCATGGCTGTTCCTTGTCTTTGTAGGTAGAACCTATTTTGAAATAGGAAATAGTTTTTATTTAGGATTACCTCCATTAGGAGTGAAAGGTATTCAGTTGGGGGACCGGTGTACGCACTGCTAGTGGTAATGGCCTCTTTGCACGCTTGAACACCCCCTATGTGGGGGATGTTTGTGTAAAGGCTTGCCACATCAAGGGTAACCAGCAAAGTCCCTGGCTGGATGTTTGTTAGTTGGTTGAGTTTTTTTAGGAAGTGCGTAGTGTCTTCAATGAAGCTGGATGTGCACCTTACGACCGGCTGAAGAAAGAAATCCACCAGTTGTGACAATGGTTGACACAATGAGCCTCTTGCGCTGATTATTGGGCGTCCCGGCGGTGCTGTAAGTGACTTGTGCACTTTAGGGAGAGTGTAAAGGATGGGGATTTTGGGGTGTTTCTGGGTTAGGAATTCTGCTGTCTCCTTGTTTATATAGCGATTTGTAAGTCCCAGTTGTATTATCCCATCAATTTCCTTCTTGTACCTCCAGGTGGGGTTGTGATCAAGGGGAAGGTAACAATCAGTCTGCATCAGTTGGTTTTTGGCTTCTTTCACATAGTAATCAAAATCCATTAGCACTATTCCTCCCCCTTTGTCTGCCGCCCTTATTACCAGGTCTTTATCATCCTTGAGTGTCTTAATTGCCTGCAGTTCATCAACAGACAAATTACGATAGGAGATTCTCTGTTTAGAGATAAATGGACAGGTATCCCTTTTCAAAACTCTTAGAATATATATATATATATTGATTACTATCTATTACTAATGGTTTAATTTTCACATTTTAAAAGCGGCTGCCCCAGTCGTTGTGAATGACACCATCATTTTAATAGAGGATGAAGAACCACCATCAGGGACCCCGGTCACTGAATCTGAGACCATCAGCAAGCCAAAGAAGACCGTTTGGTTTGCAAGGGAGAAATTCCTCAAAAAGGCCAAGAAAGATAAAACATCAAAAAAACTAAAAATAGTTAAAGAGGACAAAAAGAGCAGGAGACAAATTAAAAAAGATCTGGCCAAGATGAAGAAAAGGTTGGGCCATCTACCTGCCCACTACTGTACTAAGCCATGTTATAACATCCTTCTATAACATCCTGTGGCTACCTTAAGTCTCCTTGTTCTCTAACTCCCTCTGGCTTGGGAACCAAAAAGAGACCCACATACAGGCTTGGGAACCTGAGACAAAGAGACCCACGTACAGGCTTGGGAACCTGAGACAAAGAGACCCACATACAGGCTTGGGAACCTGAGACAAAGAGACCCACATACAGGCTTGGGAACCTGAGATAAAGTGACCCACATACAGGCTTGGGAACCTGAGACAAAGAGACCCACATACAGGCTTGGGAACCTGAGACAGAGACCCACATACAGACTTGGGAACCTGAGACAAAGAGACCCACATACAGGCTTGGGAACCTGAGACAAAGAGACCCACATACAGGCTTGGGAACCTGAGACAAAGAATCCCACATACAGGCTTGGGAACCTGAGACAAAGAGACCCACATACAGGCTTGGGAACCTGAGACAAAAAGACCCACAAACAGGCTTGGGAACCTGAGACAAAGAGACCCACATACAGGCTTGGGAGCCTGAGACAAAGAATCCCACATACAGGCTTGGGAACCTGAGACAAAGAGACCCACATACAGGCTTGGGAACCGGAGACAAAGAGACCCACATACAGGCTTGGGAACCTAAGACAAAGAGACCCACAAACAGGCTTGGGAACCTTAGACAAAGAGACCCACATACAGGCTTGGGAACCTGAGACAAAGAGACCCACATACAGACTTGGGAACCTGAGACAAAGAGACCCACATACAGGCTTGGGAATCTGAGACAAAGAATCCCACCCCACCCGTGGCTGTTATTGCATGGCTATCGGGCGTGGCCCCTTGGCGATGGGGTTACCAGTTCTTTATGAATTGGTAGTGGTACAGCCACCATGGACCAACGCAATATTAATTTTGTTATAATTGTTACGTTAGAACTCACAGAATCTCTCAAAGAAAGTTGAGCTTAAATGGCGTAAATCTCACAGTCCAATGGATTTCTTTACATATAAGACTATCTACCAGTCCTATAGTTATGTCCTGGAAACTGCCAAACAACATATTTCAAAACTCTTATTTCTGCTCAAGCTTCTAACCTAAAATGTCTTTTTAATACATTTAAATCCCTTCTCAACCCTCCCTCACACAAGCCACCAGCCACTATCCATGCACAAGATCTTGCTTCCTACTTCAGGGATAAGATTGACAAGATCAGAGATTAATTGGTATGCTCCAACTCAGTTGGTGATCTGCTCAATTCCCTACATGAGCCCTCTGACACTATTACTTTATTTGATCCCACGAATGAAGATGAAGTATCTGCACTTTTCTCTTCCTCCCACTCAACTACCTCTCTTGACCCTATACCCTCACAAATAAGTAAATCTCCATTTCCTGTGCTCATTCCAACCTTAGATAAAATCTGTAACCTCTCTTTCTCTACCGGTGTCTTTCCTTCATTGTTCAAACATGCAGATATTACTCCGATATTACTCCGATACTGAAAAAAATTGAATTCTGACCCAAGTTCTCTCGCAAACTACCGTCCCATCGCTCAACTTCCATGCGTTGTGAATGATCTGGTCACTGCTAAGTCTAAAGGCCACTATTCACTACTAATTCTTCTAGATCTCTCTGCTGCTTTTCACACTGTTGACCAAACACTTCTCATACAAACACTACAATCCCTAGGTCTTAAAGACACCCTCTCTTGGTTCTCTATCTAACCGCTCCTTTAGTGTTCGTTTCTCTGATTCTGATTCTACCTCCTCTTTGCTACCTCTTTCAGTTGGAGTACCTCAGAGTTCAGTTTTAGGTCCTCTGCTTTTCTCAATCTATACCTCATCTCTTGGCAAACTAATCAGATACTTTGGATTTCAGTATCATCCACTCCTATCCAATCACATCCCCACTGTACAGGCCACAAATATCCTCTCCTATCCGATCACATCCCCACTGTACAGGCCACACATATCCTCTCCTATCCGATCACATCCCCACTGTACAGGCCACACATATCCTCTCCTATCCAATCACATTCCCACAGTACAGGCCACACATATCTTCTCCTATCCAATCACATCCCCTCTGTACAGTCCACACATATCCTCTGTCCTATCCAATTACATCCCCACTGTACAGTCCACACATATCCTCTGTCCTTTCTAATCACATCCCCACTGTACAGGCCACATATATCCTCTCCTATCCAATCACATCCCCACTGTACAGGCCACACATATCCTCTCCTATCCAATCACATTCCCACAGTACAGTCCACACATATCCTCTGTCCTATCCAATTACATCCCCACTGTACAGACCACACATATCCTCTGTCCTATACAGTCACATCCCCACTGTAAAGTCCACACATATCCTCTGTCCTATCTAATCACATCCCCACTGTACAGTCCACACACATATCCTCTGTCCTATCCAATCACATCCCCACTGTACAGGCCACACATATCCTCTCCTATCCAATCACATCCCCGCTGTACAGGCCACACATATCCTCTCCTATCCAATCACATCCCCACTGTACAGTCCACACATATTCTCTGTCCTATCCAATCACATCCCCACTGTACAGTCCACACATATCCTCTGTCCTATCCAATCACAAACCCACTGTACAGTCCACACATATCCTCTGTCCTATCCAATCACATCCCCACTGTACAGGCCACACATATCCTCCCCTATCCAATCACATCCCCACTGTGCAGGCCACACACATATCCTCTCCTATCCAATCACATCCCCACTGTACAGTCCACACATATCCTCTCCTATCCAATCACATCCGCACTGTACAGGCCACACATATCCTCTCCAATCCAATCACATCCTCACTGTACAGGCCACACATATCCTCTCCTATCCAATCACATCCCCACTGGACACAGACCACACATATCCTCTGTCCTATCCAATCACATCCGCACTGTACAGACCACACATATCCTCTGTCCTATCCAATCACATCCCCACTGTACAGACCACACATATCCTCTGTCCTATCCAATCACATCCCCACTGTACAGGCCCCACATATCCTCTCCTATCCAATCACATCCTCACTGTACAGACCACACATATCCTCTCCTATCCAATCACATCCCCACTGTACAGGCCACACATATCCTCTCCTATCCAATCACATCCCCACTGTACATGCCACACATATCCTCTGTCCTATCCAATCACATCCCCACTGTACAGACCACACATATCCTCTCCTATCCAATCACATCCCCACTGTACAGTCCACACATATCCTCTGTCCTATCCAATCACATCCCCACTGTACAGTCCACACATATCCTCTGTCCTATCCAATCACATCCCCACTGTACAGGCCACACATATCCTCCCCTATCCAATCACATCCCCACTGTGCAGGCCACACACATATCCTCTCCTATCCAATCACATCCCCACTGTACAGTCCACACATATCCTCTCCTATCCAATCACATCCGCACTGTACAGGCCACACATATCCTCTCCAATCCAATCACATCCTCACTGTACAGGCCACACATATCCTCTCCTATCCAATCACATCCCCACTGGACACAGACCACACATATCCTCTGTCCTATCCAATCACATCCGCACTGTACAGACCACACATATCCTCTGTCCTATCCAATCACATCCCCACTGTACAGACCACACATATCCTCTGTCCTATCCAATCACATCCCCACTGTACAGGCCCCACATATCCTCTCCTATCCAATCACATCCTCACTGTACAGACCACACATATCCTCTCCTATCCAATCACATCCCCACTGTACAGGCCACACATATCCTCTCCTATCCAATCACATCCCCACTGTACATGCCACACATATCCTCTGTCCTATCCAATCACATCCCCACTGTACAGACCACACATATCCTCTCCTATCCAATCACATCCCCACTGTACAGTCCACACATATCCTCTGTCCTATCCAATCACATCCCCACTGTACAGTCCACACATATCCTCTGTCCTATCCAATCACATCCCCACTGTACAGGCCACACATATCCTCCCCTATCCAATCACATCCCCACTGTGCAGGCCACACACATATCCTCTCCTATCCAATCACATCCCCACTGTACAGTCCACACATATCCTCTCCTATCCAATCACATCCGCACTGTACAGGCCACACATATCCTCTCCTATCCAATCACATCCCCACTGGACACAGACCACACATATCCTCTGTCCTATCCAATCACATCCGCACTGTACAGACCACACATATCATCTGTCCTATCCAATCACATCCCCACTGTACAGACCACACATATCCTCTGTCCTATCCAATCACATCCCCACTGTACAGACCACACATATCCTCTGTCCTATCCAATCACATCCCCACTGTACAGGCCCCACATATCCTCTCCTATCCAATCACATCCTCACTGTACAGACCACACATATCCTCTCCTATCCAATCACATCCCCACTGTACAGGCCACACATATCCTCTCCTATCCAATCACATCCCCACTGTACATGCCACACATATCCTCTGTCCTATCCAATCACATCCCCACTGTACAGACCACACATATCCTCTCCTATCCAATCACATCCCCACTGTACAGTCCACACATATCCTCTGTCCTATCCAATCACATCCCCACTGTACAGTCCACACATATCCTCTGTCCTATCCAATCACATCCCCACTGTACAGGCCACACATATCCTCCCCTATCCAATCACATCCCCACTGTGCAGGCCACACACATATCCTCTCCTATCCAATCACATCCCCACTGTACAGTCCACACATATCCTCTCCTATCCAATCACATCCGCACTGTACAGGCCACACATATCCTCTCCAATCCAATCACATCCTCACTGTACAGGCCACACACATATCCTCTCCTATCCAATCACATCCCCACTGGACACAGACCACACATATCCTCTCCTTTCCGATCACATCCCCACTGTACAGGTCGCACATATCCTCTGTCCTATCCAATCACATCCCCACTGTACAGTCCACACATATACTCTCCTATCCAATCACATCCCCACTGTACAGGTCGCACATATCCTCTGTCCTATCCAATCACATCCCCACTGTACAGGTCGCACATATCCTCTGTCCTATCCAATCACATCCCCACTGTACAGGTCGCACATATCCTCTGTCCTATCCAATCACATCCCCACTGTACAGTCCACACATATCCTCTCCTATCCAATCACATCCCCACTGTACAAACCACACATATCCTCTCCTATCCAATCGCATCCCCACTGTACAGACCACACACATATCCTCTGTCCTATCCAATCACATCCCCACTGTACAGACCACACATATCCTCTCCTATCCAATCACATCCCCACTGTACAGGCCACACATATCCTCTCCTATCCAATCACATCCCCACTGTACAGTCCACACATATCCTCTCCTATCCAATCACATCCCCACTGTACAGGCCACACATATCCTCTGTCCTATCCAATCACATCCCCACTGTACAGACCACACATATCCTCTCCTATCCAATCACATCCCCACTGTACAGACCACACATATCCTCTCCTATCCAATCACATCCCCACTGTACAGTCCACACATATCCTCTCCTATCCAATCACATCCCCACTGTACAGGCCACACATATCCTCTCCTATCCAATCACATCCCCACTGTACAGGCCACACATATCCTCTCCTATCCAATCACATCCCCACTGTACAGGCCACACATATCCTCTCCTATCCAATCACATCCCCACTGTACAGGCCACACATATCCTCTCCTATCCAATCACATCCCCACTGTACAGGTCGCACATATCCTCTGTCCTATCCAATCACATCCCCACTGTACAGTCCACACATATCCTCTCCTATCCAATCACATCCCCACTGTACAGACCACACATATCCTCTCCTATCCAATCACATCCCCACTGTACAGACCACACATATCCTCTCCTATCCAATCACATCCCCACTGTACAGGCCACACATATCCTCTGTCCTATCAAATCACATCCCAACTGTACAGACCACACATATCCTCTCCTATCCAATCACATCCCCACTGTACAGGCCACACGTATCCTCTCCTATCCAATCACATCCTCACTGTACAGGCCACACATATCCTCTCCTATCCAATCACATCCCCACTGTACAGACCACACATATCCTCTCCTATCCAATCACATCCGCACTGTACAGACCACACATATCCTCTCCTATCCAATCACATCCCCGCTGTACAGGCCACACATATCCTCTCCTATCCAATCACATCCCCGCTGTACAGTATACACATATCCTCTCCTATCCAATCACATCCCCACTGTACAGACCACACATATCCTCTCCTATCCAATCACATCCCCGCTGTACAGTCCACACATATCCTCTGTCCTATCCAATCACATCCCCACTGTACAGACCACACATATCATCTCCTATCCAATCACATCCCCACTGTACAGGCCACACATATCCTATCCTATCCAATCACATCCCCACTGTACAGGCCACACATATCCTCTCCTATCCAATCACATCCCCGCTGTACAGTCCACACACATATCCTCTCCTATCTAATCACATCCCCACTGTACAGGCCACACATATCCTCTCCTATCCGATCACATCCCCGCTGTACAGTATACACATATCCTCTCCTATCCGATCACATCCCCACTGCACAGTATACACATATCCTCTCCTATCCGATCACATCCCCACTGCACAGTATACACATATCCTCTCCTATCCGATCACATCCCCACTGTACAGTATACACATATCCTCTCCTATCCAATCACATCCCCGCTGTACAGTATACACATATCCTCTCTCTTCTTTTTCACATTTTCCATCCTCCTGACCCCTGGCCAAACTGCTGGGTCAACGTATCATACAGCACACCAGGAACCTTTGCATTCTGGTGGAATGAATGCAATAAAGATTAGAGTATCTATCCCAATGTATCAATGCCTATTTGAACTGCGTGGGCCCCTTAGCAAACTTGTGTAAGGGCCCCCACCATTGTCAAGAATGAGAGTGTGTCAGAGAGAGAGACAGGGAGTGAAGGATGCCGTCATGGAGAGAAAAAGAGAGAGAGAGACAGAGTGAGGGAGGGTGTCATCAAGAGAGAGGGGGAGAGACAGGGAGTGAGAGATGGTGTTAGGGAGTGACAGAGTGAGAGATAAGGCTTCAGGTAGAGAAAGAGAATGAGAGACTGTCTTTGTGAGTGAGAGAGCAGATGGCGTAAGCCCATTGTAGCCTATGGCTACATATCGCACTGCCCGAGCCGCAGTGCGGTCAGCGGGGTCGCAGGGGGTCAGCGCATAACCGTGCATGCGCAGACCCCCCCGGATTCCGGCTACAGGCATCGCAGGGACACGCTGCTTTCGAAGCCCTGTCCCTGCGCTCAGCAGGTAACACATTCGGCCGAAATGATCGCATTTTACAATGCGATCCTGGGCGGAAATATTCCGCATTGTAAATGCGATCAATGTAAATGGGGGCCATAAAGAGAGAGGGGAGAGGAGGGGGAATAAGAGAGAGTAGAGAGAAAAAGAAGGTAAAGAGGAAAGAGAGGAGAAAGGGAGGAGAGAGAGAGAGTAGGGGAAAGAATAGGAGAGAGAAAAGGGGATGGGGAGAGAGCAAAAAAGAGGAAAAAGACAGGGTGGGGGAGAAAAAGGAGAGAGAGGGGAAGATTTAGAGGGAGCGCCTAATGTTCTGTTAGGGGGTTCGGGCAGTGAGGTGAGGAGGGGAAAGAGAGGGGGGTTGTGAAAAACACATTCCCCCCTCTCACCAGCCATCAGCTCCGGGTCTCACGGTTCACTGGCTCTGGCAGTGGCACTTCTCTTCTGCATACGTAGCCCGGCCCCTGCTCTCCCCTGACGCGCAGACAGCTGCCACTCTACTGCGCCCCGGCTCCTGCAAGCGGCTCCTGAGCGCCGGATGTCTGTCCTGACGATCTCCCCTAGATGTGCTGTGTGCTGTGCGCAGGGGCTCCAGGCTCCTGCAAGCGTATCAGGCAGCCGGCCAGCCGCCGTTCTCCTGTGCACCGGATGTCAACTTTCAGCTTAATTTGCAAAACCTCTATTATTCTATATAGATAATTGGGAATTCCATATGAATATGCAGGAAATACAGGGATTGACAGTTATTAGTGGCAGCCCTCAGTGAGATTAGTTCTCCAGTGTCCTCCACATTAACCAGAGAACAGTCTAACTGCAGGTGGCAAAGTGGTTGTTCGTGTCCATAGGGGTCCCGATTGCGTCGGAGAAAACGGAGGGTCCCACTCACTGTCTTAGCTATTTGGGGAATGAAATCGACACTGAGGCGGGCTGTTGCCGCCTTCCAGGAGCTAAGGTTCAGAAGCTCTTGGTCCTGATTGAGGACTGTTTGGGGAGGCGTAAGGTGCGGCTGAAACAGGTTCAGTCTTTGCTGGGGTCCTTCAATTTTCGTGCAGAATTATCCCCATGGGGCGGGTTTTCTGCCGCAAACTTGAACAAGCGATGGCTGGGGTGGCCAGGCAGCACCACACGGTATACCTTTCCCGTGAGATTAGGGATGATTTGAGGGTTTGGTCCTCGTTCCTGATGTCTTTTAACAGAGCGGTGTTGTGGCTGTCCACCCTGTGTTATAACAGCTCTCTCCAGCTGTACGGGGATGTGCCTGGTAGTGTGGGCTTTGGGGCTTTTTTCAGGGACGCGTGGTGTGCCGCCCCCTGGCCGCCGTCATGGGTTACACGAGGGTTCACTAGGAATTTCCTTTTGCTGGAACTGTTTTCGATCATAGTGACCTTTGAGTTGTGAGCTCCCTGTTTTGCGGATAGGCAAGTGGTTTTCAGATGTGACAATATGGGGGTGGTACATGCCATCAATAACCAGCGTGCTTCTTCTCTGCAGGCCTTGCGGCTGCTTAGACATATGGTGCTGCAGTGCTTGAGGTTTACTGTGAATTTCTCGGCTCGCCATGTTCCCAGCATCGATAACAGGATTGCTGATGCATTGTCCCGCTTTCAGTGGGACAAGTTCCGTAAATTGGTGCCGGGGGTGGCGGCCGAGGGCTTACTTTGCCTGTCTTATGTCTGGCAGATTATCAAGCCGGTATAGAGGCATTGGCCAGGAATGCTTTAGAGCCTTCTATGCATCGGGCATATGATGCGGCTTGGAGGGATTGGCACTCCTTTTTGAGTAGGTATGGTCGGAAAGGCGAGTCCCTAGAGGATAGGTTGTTGGCTTTTGTTTTGGAGCATTATACAGCTGGTAGATCCAAAGGGACGATGTCAGCTGCCCTTGTGGGTATTGCATTTTCTGCTAGTTTGCGAGGGCAGGAGGACCCCACACGGTCCTTTGTGCTGTCCAAGGTGATGCAGGGGTGGGCCGGTGGGAATCCAGTGCCTATATATTTATATATACTTATTTATATTTATATAGGCACAGAATAGGAGATGCGTACAATGAGCAATAAGGTAAAAAAAATTATATATTAAAACATTAGTTCACGTACAAGTAAAGTTTTGAATGAACAGCTTGAATAGACAGTCTTCCTCATACACCACACCAGAGCCACACAGCTCCCGGTTCACCGTCAATCAGACCAACCAGCTTGCACAGAACGTCACTGGCACACGCCTCTTCGCGTTTCGTCACTCAATTGGACCTCCTGACGAAGTCCAATTGTACGTGAGCTAATGTTTTATTATATCAAATTTTTTACCTTATTGCTCATTGTGCGCATCTCCTATTCTTTGCATGTACCGAGTTGAGCCGAGGGATTGGCTATTTGGAGAAGCAGCACCGTACAATATTATCGAGATAGGGGTACGAGGCCTGCGCTCAACGTGTGTAAGAGAAGAAAGTAATGTCCCAGTAAGTGAGTTAAAAAATTAAATTCACGTTTATTACGTCGTATACTCTGCAATGGCCACAATAACACATCTCAGTGGAAATGCTGCAATGACCAGTGGTGCCGCTGATGGCTGCCTAGGCGCTGTGCAGCTCGGCGGGTATGTGTTCTCTGTGTGATAACTGTACTGTCCCTGCTTATATTGTTACCTACCTGGCTGCTGCAATGACCAGTGGTGCTGCTGATGGCTGCCTAGGCGCTGTGCAGCTCGGCGGGTATGTGTTCTCTGTGTGATAACTGTACTGTCCCTGCTTATATTGTTACCTACATGGCTGCTGCAATGACCACTGGTGCCGCTGATGGCTGCCTAGGCGCTGTGCAGCTCGGGGGGGTATGGGTTCCCTGTGTGATAACTGTATTGTCCCTGCTTATATGGTTACCTACCTGGCTGCTGTAATGACCACTGGTGCCGCTGATGGCTGCCTAGGCGCTGTGCAGCTCGGCAGGTATGTGTTCCCTGTGTGATAACTGTACTGTCCCTGCTTATATTGTTACCTACCTGGCTGCTGCAACGACCAGTGGTGCCGCTGATGGCTGCCTAGGCGCTGTGCAGCTCGGCGGGTATGTGTTCCCTGTGTCATAACTGTACTGTCCCTGCTTATATTGTTACCTACCTGGCTGCTGCAACGACCAGTGGTGCCGCTGATGGCTGCCTAGGCACTGTGCAGCTCGGCGGGTATGTGTTCCCTGTGTGATAACTGTATTGTCCCTGCTTATATGGTTACCTACCTGGCTGCTGTAATGACCACTGGTGCCGCTGATGGCTGCCTAGGCGCTGTTGAGCTTGGAGGTATGTGTTCCCTGTGTGATAACTGTACTGTCCCTGCTTATACTGTTACCTACCTGGCTGCTGCAATGACCAGTGGTACCGCTGATGGCTGCCTAGGTGCTGTGCAGCTCGGGGGGTATGTGTTCCCTGTGTCATAACTGTACTGTCCCTGCTTATATTGTTACCTACCTGGCTGCTGCAACGACCAGTGGTGCCGCTGATGGCTGCCTAGGCGCTGTGCAGCTCGGCGGGTATGTGTTCCCTGTGTGATAACTGTACTGTCCCTGCTTATATTGTCACCTACCTGGCTGCTGCAATGACCAGTGGTGCCGCTGATGGCTGCCTAGGTGCTGTGCAGCTCGGCAGGTATGTGTTCCCTGTGTGATAACTGTACTGTCCCTGCTTATATTGTTACCTACCTGGCTGCTGCAATGACCAGTGGTGCTGCTGATGGCTGCCTAGGTGCTGTGCAGCTCGGCAGGTATGTGTTCCCTGTGTAATACTATACTGTCCCTGCTTATATTGTTCCCTACCTGTCTGCTGCAATGACCAGTGGTGCCGCTGATGGCTGCCTAGGCGCTGTGTAGCTCGGGGGGTATGTGTTCCCTATGTGATAACTGTACTGTCCCTGCTTATATGGTTACCTACCTGGCTGCTGCAACAACCAGTGGTGCCGCTGATGGCTGCCTAGGCACTGTGCAGCTCGGCGGGTATGTGTTCCCTGTGTGATAACTGTATTGTCCCTGCTTATATTGTTACCTACCTGGCTGCTGCAATGACCAGTGGTGCCACTGATGGCTGCCTAGGTGCTGTGCAGCTCGGCGGGTATGTGTTCCCTGTGTGATACTGTACTGTCCCTGCTTATATTGTTACCTACCTGGCTGCTGCAATGACCAGTGGTGCCGCTGATGGCTGCCTAGGCGCTGTGCAGCTCGGCAGGTATGTGTTTCCTGTGTGATAACTGTACTGTCCCTGCTTATATTGTTACCTACCTGGCTGCTGCAGTGACCAGTGGTGCCACTGATGGCTGCCTAGGCGCTGTGCAGCTCGGCAGGTATGTGTTCCCTGTGTGATAACTGTACTGTCCCTGCTTATATTGTTACCTACCTGGCTGCTGCAATGACCAGTGGCGCCGCTGATGGCTGCCTAGGCGCTGTGCAGCTCAGCAGGTATGTGTTCCCTGTGTGATAACTGTACTGTCCCTGCTTATATTGTTTCCTACCTGGCTGCTGCAGTGACCAGTGGTGCCGCTGATGGCTGCCTAGGCGCTATGCAGCTCGGCAGGTATGTGTTCCCTGTGTGATAACTGTACTGTCCCTGCTTATATTGTTACCTACCTGGCTGCTGCAATGACCAGTGGCGCCGCTGATGGCTGCATAGGCGCTGTGCAGCTCGGCAGGTATGTGTTCCCTGTGTGATAACTGTACTGTCCCTGCTTTTATTGTTACCCACCTGGCTGCTGCAATGACCAGTGGCGCCACTGATGGCTGCCTAGGCGCTGTGCAGCTCAGCAGGTATGTGTTCTCTGTGTGATAACTGTACTGTCCCTGCTTATATTGTTACCTACCTGGCTGCTGCAATGACCAGTGGTGCCGCTGATGGCTGCCTAGGCGCTGTGCAGCTCAGCAGGTATGTGTTCCCTGTGTGATAACTGTACTGTCCCTGCTTATATTGTCACCTACCTGGCTGCTGCAATGACCAGTGGTGCCGCTGATGGCTGCCTGGGCGCTGTGCAGCTCGGCAGGTATGTGTTCCCTGTGTGATAACTGTACTGTCCCTGCTTATACTGTTAACTACCTGGCTGCTGCAATGACCAGTGGCGCCACTGATGGCTGCCTAGGCGCTGTGCAGCTCAGCAGGTATGTGTTCCCTGTGTGATACTGTACTGTCCCTGCTTATACTGTTACCTACCTGGCTGCTGCAATGACCAGTGGTGCCGCTGATGGCTGCCTAGGCGCTGTGTAGCTCGGCGGGTATGTGTTCCCTGTGTGATAACTGTACTGTCCCTGCTTATATTGTTACCTACCTGGCTGCTGCAATGACCAGTGGTGCCGCTGATGGCTGCCTAGGCGCTGTGTAGCTCGGCGGGTATGTGTTCCCTGTATGATAACTGTACTGTCTCTGCTTATATTGTTACCTACCTGGCTGCTGCAATGACCAGTGGTGCTGCTGATGGCTGCCTAGGCGCTGTGCAGCTCAGCAGGTATGTGTTCCCTGTGTGATAACTGTACTGTCCCTGCTTATATTGTTACCTACCTGGCTGCTGCAATGACCAGTGGTGCTGCTGATGGCTGCCTAGGCGCTGTGCAGCTCAGCAGGTATGTGTTCCCTGTATGATAACTGTACTGTCTCTGCTTATATTGTTACCTATCTGGCTGCTGCAATGACCAGTGGTGCCGCTGATGGCTGCCTAGGCGCTGTGCAGCTCAGCAGGTATGTGTTCCCTGTGTGATAACTGTACTGTCCCTGCTTATATTGTTACCTACCTGGCTGCTGCAATGACCAGTGGTGCCGCTGATGGCTGCCTAGGCGCTGTGTAGCTCGGCGGGTATGTGTTCCCTGTATGATAACTGTACTGTCTCTGCTTATATTGTTACCTATCTGGCTGCTGCAATGACCAGTGGTGCCGCTGATGGCTGCCTAGGCGCTGTGCAGCTCAGCAGGTATGTGTTCCCTGTGTGATAACTGTACTGTACCTGCTTATATTGTTACCTACCTGGCTGCTGCAATGACCAGTGGTGCTGCTGATGGCTGCCTAGGTGCTGTGCAGCTCGGCAGGTATGTGTTCCCTGTGTGATAACTGTACTGTCCCTGCTTATATTGTTACCTACCTGGCTGCTGCAATGACCAGTGGTGCTGCTGATGGCTGCCTAGGCGCTGTGTAGCTCGGCAGCTCGGGGTTTGCACATGCACAAACCCAACCATCGGGGCTGGAGCCGAATTTGAATCACTGCGAGCAATCCTGAATCGGCCCATATCACCCATAAGGAGTTGTCCAGCCCGGTGCCTACACCCAGACGTCTGCCTGTGACTGTGATGTTCTCCGCCGGCACCGAGTCAGCAGGAAGATCATTTATGTTTACATGAATTCCCGAGGAGGCAAAGAAGTTACAATTTATTAAATTTTGCTAACAAATAAAAAAACAAGGATTATAATTAACTTATCATTATTATTGTGATGACAGAGCAGGAAAGGGCCCAGATTCCGTGGACGTGCCGTAGACGCGTTTGTATCGCTAACCTTTGCTTCCCCTCCCACTCACAACGAATAAGAAGCTGCTGTGGACTTACAGCTCAGTACAAAATCTAATTAGTCCTTGGAGAGAGATCTTCTGTCATCCGGAGATTTGTGGAAAACGTCGAACTATGTAGAGAGGACAAATGGAGTTAAAACTGGGGTTAGCGGAACATGAATAGGAGTGCGGCAACATGGAACATCAGAGATGGCATTGCTGGGGGGGGTTCTGATCCCATGAACAAGCTCCACCCATGCACACACCAACGTCTCTGCTTAATGCCCTGTTACACACAGGCCCTTATTCAAATCTGATCGCAGTACAAATTTGTTCTCAAAATGGAAAAAAACATGCTGCACTGCAGGTGGGGCAGATGTAACATGTGCAGAGAGAGAGTTACATTTGGCTGGGGTGTGTTGAAACTGAAATCTAAACTGCAGTGTAGAAATAATGCAGCCAGTATTTACCCTGCATAGAAACAAAATAACTCACACAAATCTAACTCTCTCTCTCTGCACATGTCACATCTGCCCCACCTGCAGTGCACATGGTTTTGTCCATTTTGAGAACAAATTTGTACTGCGAGCAGATCTGAATAAGGGCCACAGTTTCATGTGGTCTATTATTCTATTCGATTTTGCTTATATAGGCCAAATAGATTAGAAATCAAACTTAAATCAAAGGGAAACAAACGCATGGTAACACCCAGCGATTCCTGGGCGCACCCACAAATACGCTGGGTGCGTCCGGGAAAACGCTGGATGGAACCATGCAAACGTTTGAAACAGATCAGTGTCCCTGAGAAAATTGCTTTCACTTTCTGTGATGGCATCATTTAGCACACAAAGTAGCCATTTGTTCCGTCAAGTGGCTTCTAGTGGTCACTGGCGATACTCATAGAGGTGAGGAGGAAGTGGGCATTATATTCTACAAAATGTTCTAAACCTACTGTATGCACAAATGGGTTGGAGAGTCCAGTAGCTGAAAGTAGAAGGCAAATGCTGCTGTACTTCCAGTTAAGATAAGTTAAAAAAGTAGGTGAAATAACAATAATAAAAATAATAATAATAAAAACATTGCTGTATACTATATCATTTGAAGTGTATGTACATTTAAAAATGCTGTATAAAATCATTATTAGAAGGAACAGTTGTTTTTGTTACCAAATGGAATTAATTGTTTTTTTTGTATTTAAAAAGAGAAATGAGATTAGATCCAAAATTGGTTTCACAAGCTAAACACTCATGTAAAACACGATGGTAGTACCGGCTCCATGTCTCTCCTGTTGCTGCGAATGGGCGGTAAAACGCGATGGTACTACCGGCTCCATGTCTCTCATGTTGCTGCGAATGGGCGGTAAAACGCGATGGTACTACCGGCTCCATGTCTCTCCTGTTGCTGCGGCTGGATGGTAAAACGCGATGGTACTACCGACTCCATGTCTCTCCTGTTGCTGCGGCTGGATGGTAAAACGCGATGGTACTACCGGCTCCATGTCTCTCCTGTGGCTGCAGCTGGATGGTAAAACACGATGGTACTACCGGCTCCATGTCTCTGCTGTGGCTGCAGCTGGATAGTAAAACACGATGGCACTGCCGGCTCCATGTCTCTCCTGTTGCTGGGGCTGGATGGTAAAACACAATGGTAATACTGGCTCCATGTCCCTCCTCCTGCTGCGGCTGGATGGTAAAACACGATGGTACTACCGGCTCCATGTCCCTCCTCCTGCTGCGGCTGGATGGTAAAACATGATGGTAGTACCGGCTTCATGTCCCTCCTGTTGCTGCGGCTGGATAGTAAAACATGATGGTACTACCGACTCCATGTCTCTCCTGTTGCTTTGGCTGGATGGTAAAACACGATAGTACTACCAGCTCCATGTCTCTCCTGTTGCTGCGGCTGGATGGTAAAACACAATGGTACTACCGGCTCCATGTCTCTCCTGTTGCTGCAGCTGGATGGTAAAACACGACGGTACTACTGGCTCCATGTCTCTCCTGTGGCTGCGGCTGGATGGTAAAACACAATGGTACTACCGGCTCCATGTCTCTCCTGTGGCTGCGGCTGGATGTTAAAACACGATGGTACTACCGGCTCCATGTCTCTCCTGTTGCTGCGGCTGGATGTTAAAACACGATGGTACTACCGGCTCCATGTCTCTCCTGTTGCTGCGGCTGGATGTTAAAACACAATGGTACTACCGGCTCCATGTCTCTCCTGTTGCTGCGGCTGGATGGTAAAACACAATGGTACTACCGGCTCCATGTCTCTCCTGTTGCTGCGGCTGGATGGTAAAACACAATGGCACTACCAGCTCTATGTCTCCCCTGTTGCTGCGGCTGGATGGTAAAACACAATGGTACTACCGGCTTCATGTCTCTCCTGTTGCTGCGGCTGGATGGTAAAACATGATGGTACTCCCGGCTCTATGTCTCTCCTGTTGCTGCGGCTGGATGGTAAAACACGATGGTACTACCGGCTCTATGTCCCTCCTGTTGCTGCGGCTGGATGGTAAAGCACAATGGTACTACCGGCTCCATGTCTCTCCTGTTGCTGGGGCTGGATGGTAAAACACGATGGTACTACCGGCTCCATGTCTCTCCTGTTGCTGCGGCTGGATGGTAAAACACGATCGTACTACCGGCTCCATGTCTCTCCTGCTGCTGCGGCTGGATGGCACTACCGGCTTCATGTCTCTCCTGTTGCTGCGGCTGGATGGTAAAACACGATGGTACTACCGGCTCCATGTCTCTCCTGTTGCTGCGGCTGGATGGTAAAACATGATGGTACCACCGGCTCCATGTCTCTCCTGTTGCTGCGGCTGGATGGTAAAACACGATGGTACTACCGGCTCCATGTCTCTCCTGTTGCTGCGGCTGGATGGTAAAACACGATAGTACTACCGGCTCCAAGTCTCTCCTGTTGATGCGGCTGGATGGTAAAACACGATGGTATTACCGGCTCCATGTCTCTCCTGTTGCTGCGGCTGGATGGTAAAACACGATAGTACTACCAGCTCCATGTCTCTCCTGTTGCTGCGGTTGGCTGGTAAAACACAATGGTACTACCGGCTCCATGTCTCTCCTGTTACTGCGGCTGGATGGTAAAACACGATCGTATTACTGGCTCCATGTCTCTCCTGCTGCTGCGGCTGGATGGCACTACCGGCTCCATGTCTCTCCTGTTGCTGTGGCTGGATGGTAAAACACGATAGTACTACCGGCTCCATATCTTTCCTGTTGCTGCGGTTGGCTGGTAAAACACAATGGTACTACCGGCTCCATGTCTCTCCTGTTACTGCGGCTGGATGGTAAAACACGATCGTATTACTGGCTCCATGTCTCTCCTGCTGCTGCGGCTGGATGGTAAAACACGATGGTACTACCGGCTCTATGTCTCTCCTGTTGCTGCGGCTGGATGGTAAAACACGATGGTACTACCGGCTCCATGTCTCTCCTGTTGCTGCGGCTGGATAGTAAAACATGATGGTACCACTGGCTCCATGTCTCTCCTGTTGCTGCGGCTGGATGTTAAAACACTATAGTACTACCGGCTCCATGTCTCTCCTGTTGCTGCGGCTGGATGGTAAAACATGATAGTACTACCGGCTCTATGTCTCTCCTGTTGCTGCGGCTGGATGGTAAAACACGATAGTACTACCGGCTCTATGTCTCTCCTGTTGCTGCGGTTGGCTGGTAAAACACATTGGTACTACCGGCTCCATGTCTCTCCTCTTGCTGGGGCTGGATGGTAAAACACGATGGTACTACCGGCTCCATGTCCTCCTGTTGCTGCGGCTGGATGGTAAAACACGATAGTACTACCGGCTCCAATGATACTACCGGCTCTATGTCACTCCTGTTGCTGTGGCTGGATGGTAAAACACGATGGTACTACCGGCTCCATGTCTCTCCTGCTGCTTTGGCTGGATGGCACTACCGGCTGCATGTCTCTCCTGTTGCTGCGGCTGGATAGTAAAACATGATGGTACCACCGGTTCCATGTCTCTCCTGTTGCTGCGGCTGGATGGTAAAACACGATAGTACTACCGGCTCCATGTCACTCCTGTTGCTGTGGCTGGATGGTAAAACACGATGGTACTGCCTGCTCCATGTCCTCCTGTTGCTGCGGCTGGATGGTAAAACACGATGGTACTGCCTGCTCCATGTCCTCCTGTTGCTGCGGCTGGATGGTAAAACACGATGGTACTACCGGCTCCATGTCTCTCCTGCTGCTTTGGCTGGATGGTAAAACACAATGGTACTACCGGCTCCATGTCTCTCCTGTTGCTGCGGCTGGATGGTAAAACACGATCGTACTACCGGCTCCATGTCTCTCCTGCTGCTGCGGCTGGATGGCACTACCGGCTGCATGTCTCTCCTGTTGCTGCGGCTGGATAGTAAAACATGATGGTACCACCGGCTCCATGTCTCTCCTGCTGCTTTGGCTGGATGGCACTATCGGCTCCATGTCTCTCCTGTTGCTGGGGCTGGATGGTAAAACACGATGGTACTACCGGCTCCATGTCTCTCCTGTTGCTGCGGCTGGATGGTAAAACACGATGGTACTACCGGCTCCATGTCCTCCTGTTGCTGCGGCTGGATGGTAAAACACGATGGTACTACCGGCTCCATGTCCTCCTGTTGCTGCGGCTGGATGGTAAAACACGATGGTACTACCGGCTCCATGTCTCTCCTGTTACTGTTACTGGAGAATTGACCTCGTGATTCAAGTTAAACGGATATTGTTCCATCTTCACTTGGTAATGAAGAATGTTATGAAGATTTATGATTATGAATTTTATACTTGTTTGACCATTTTTCATAATGCAGTGCATTCATATTAAGGGTAGTGGTATGCACTAAGAGCTGTGATGTGACAGTAATGTCAGTTCACTTGATCTATTTACCAATTAAAGCATTTCTAAAGAGTAAAAAATACCAAAGCTAGGAAAGGATTGCTGGCACATTAACGTTCACGTTTACTGCGGTACTTAATCTCTTAACCCTTTGAGTGCCAACATTGCTGTAAGCGTTGCTCAAAATATCCGTTAAAAATGCTGGCGCCACTCACAGCGACTGTCCATTTAGTATAAATAAATACAAATACGACCAAGTCAATCCATTCATGTTGAGTTAAATATTGCGCCAACCAGAACTGTGAGCAGCGCTGGCAATTTCAATGGATATATTATGGATTGCTCACAGCAACACTGGCACTCAAAGGGTTAAAGAACCATTTGTCGGGTGCTAAGGGACAAAGGGGGTCATTCAGAGCTGATCGTACGGCCGCAAATCCTCCCCCCCCCCCCCCCAGGCGCCTACTTCCTGCCAATCACCTTGTGAATGGTGGGCAAATAGAAATAGTAGCATGATTTCATCCCAAGATGGCCTTGTGCATACGTCCTGCGAGCCATAACCATGCGCAGTCTATGGATAATCTTCCACCGTGCGAATTTGCAGCTGCGTGAGCAGGTCAGAATCGGGCCATAATGCGAGACGGAAATATACTTTATGTAAATATTTTTATCATGTGATACAGCGTGCAGTGGTATGGTGCTGACTGCAAACTATTGTTCTCTGTTATCAGTCATTTTAGGATCAGGGTTCTGCAGCATCCTTCATCGTATACTGTGTACGTATTAAATGGGAATTTGAAAAAAGTCTTCCTCCATTTTTTCTTTTGTCTTTTTCATTTAAAACAACAGTGAGATCCCGTTATGTCAAAAGGCAGCAAAAAAACTACTTTTAGTAGTAAGCTGGCAACAGGTATGGATTCACCCTGAACCTCCAGCACTGCCTTTATTTTACCTTTTTAGAATATAGTGGGTGGAAGTGATAGAGAAAGATGAAAAAAGTAGAAACCTTATTTGATGTGTATAGGTCCCTACCCACGTGGAGATTTGCTGAGTGTTTTGAGCAAAGCTAGACCGCTCAGCACCAGTGGCGGAGCGAGGGGTGCTGCCGCAATGCGGGCCCCCCTCCTCTGCTGCCACCGCCGTGCTCCCCGCACTTTCCAGTCTGGCCGCCGATCCCCTGCAAGGGGCCAGTGCATGCGCAGTAACTTCATACATACTGCACATGCGCTGGCCCAAGCCTCCATGTGCTGCCTTTGCAGAGGCCCCCGGAGGCTTAAACAGGTTCCCGGGTCCGGCGCATTTGCAGAACCCGTTTTGGGGGATGCCGTGCATTTGCGAACATAGAGGCATCCCGGAGGGAGGGAACACCTCCTAGTGGGACTGCCTTGAGTGACTGGCAGGTCGGACTTCCAATCTGTCAGGGCCAGTGTTCTCTGGTGAGAACACTGGCCCTGACAGTCGATTAACTCATAGTTACCTCCCCTCCTGCATTCTGCAGGAGACTCACTGAAATAATAATAATAATAATAATAATGATATTTATATAGCACTTTTCTCCCAATAGGACTCAAAGTGCTTCACACATTGTCTTTACAGCTCCAAATACAAAACAAGCTTAACAGTAGATGTCAGTGAAATGCTTGAGTAAATAAGTATGTCTTTAGTCTATTTTTAAAGGATTCTACAGTGGGCGCTTCTCGCACTGTGCGAGGAAGAGAGTTCCACAGAGTTGGAGCAGCAAAGTTGAAAGCTCGACCCCCAGATGAATTCAGGGAGATTCTGGGTACTGTTAGTAGTCCTTCTTCAGTGGATCGTAGTAATCGAGTAGGACAGTAAGGGATCAGCAGCTGTTGCAGGTACCTTGGGCCCTGGTCATGTAGGGCCTTGAAAGTGAGTAAGCCAATCTTGAAAACGATTCGCCATTTTACAGGTAGCCAGTGAAGGGCGTAGAGAATGGGAGTTATGTGGCAGGAGCGGGGCTGGTTAGTTAATAGTCTGGCGGCTGCATTTTGTACCAGCTGCAAGCGGTGCAATTCTTTTGCTGAAAGACCCAGGTAGAGAGCATTGCAGTAGTCTAGTCGTGATGATATAAATGCATGTATGACTTTAGGAAGGTAATGTACAATGTACACGCCAAAGACAAACACAGACATTTGACATATGTTACCATATTGTATACAATTTATATTTACTGCTATATAATAATGATTGTGTGACACATTGCTTCAATAAAAAAAGTTAAAAAAATAAAATAAAACAACATTGCTATTGTAAGCTTGCAGCAGGGCCCTCCGACCTCCACGTCTGTCTGTTTTTACTCCGTTTATTCTATCTAATTTGCTGCGCTACATAATAAACTGTAGAAACTGTTGTGCTGAGAAAATAATAAATATATTATCGTACCTTACAACAGTTTAATTTTGGATATCGGGACCGTGCGCACGAAAAGCAGGCATGCCATATACCAAAGGGCGCGTGGCCTCCATCACTATGGGGTAGCTGGCCATGCCCCAGCCCCTTTGTTTCACTAACTAGATGCAGTGCGCTATTCCTCACTGTTCTGCCGAGCAGCAGTGACAGGCAGGGGGACTCGCAACTGACCCCCCCACCACCATCACGACCACCGCAGGACACTGCTGGGAGGGCCGCAGCACAGCCCTCAAAAAACGGGGCTGTCCCTCGAAAATTGGCACAGTTTGGAGGTATGCTATATTTATTATCAGTTATTTATATATAACGCATGCATTTCACAGCACTTTTACAGAGGATTTTTGACCATTCACATTGCTCCTTGCCCCAGTGGAGCTTACAATCTATATTCCCTACCACATGCAGCCAATTTAATCTACCAGAATATTTTTGGAGTGTGGGAGAAAACAGGAGTACCCAGAAAAACAAGGGGAGAATGTGCCAATGCCATACATTTTGGGCCATGGTGGGAATTAAAGCCAACACCTCAGTTCTGTGAAGCAGTAGTGCTAACCATTACGCTAACCACGTTGACCACATTGGCTTCTTCCTAGCAGTCTACAACTCCATGTTGTTCCAGCCCATGTTAGGTAAACAATGTAAGGAGTTAAATGCGAAGAGGAAGTCAAACATTTTTAGTTATTGAGGAAGAACCTTGTTCTCCCAGATAACATTCCACACCTATCCTTTCATGTTCCCAGCCAAGAATTTGTTTTCAAAATCCACTTTACATTTGGCAAAAGAGAAGCTTTGCCTCAATCGGTAAACTATTTCTCCTGTTGTTCCATGGCTGCATTCTATCACCATGATGGGGACCATTTCATACACGCGTCCACCAATGGCTAATGTCTCGGAATTTTCCCTTCGACAGGCTCCTCTTTAATAAGCCTATGAAGACCTCTTATCTCTGGTAGAGAAATGTTAAATACAACATGACCACCTGGAAATCAACTTTTTATTTTTTTTCTGGTTCATTTTTCTAACTTTTTAATGTCTACGCTGGCCAAGTTGTTGCTTGGGAATTTATAACCTCTTTTCGAAGATAAATATTTGCTTGATCTTATATCTGCTACTCAGGACACCGAAAAGAACATAGTATACTATGAAGAAAGATGTATCTTTTCCAGTGACCTAAAAGGATATCACAACGGCTTATTGTTTTTTATATGACTGCTGCATAATCCGAAGGCTACAATTAGTGTATTTCTGCCATTCTTCATATCTAAATGGGAAAATCATAGAATAATTTGTTTTTTTCTTAAACGGATATCTCATGCTGAAAATTATTTATATTCTATTCTAAAGAAAAAAGGCTAACGTTAAAAAAATCTGATTTCTGTAAATAATTCACAACAGCTTTGAATTAAATTGAAGGACTGAATGAACAGATTGCTAGGCTGAAAAGGCCTCAATCAATAGTTTCTACAAGCTCCCAAAACGACCTCATATGTTTATACTTTAGTATATAACAGCTATGAACTGTATTTATTTATATATTTATTTATATATTTATTTAATTAATTATTTATTTATTTATTTAAACAGTGTGTGTGTGTGTGTGTGTGTGTGTGTGTGTGTGTGTGTGTGTGTATATATATACTGAAATTACTATATTCTTCTAACTGGGGGGTTAAAATGTCTTTCACTTGCATACTGTTTCTCAAAAAAATGTTCTAAAATTTAAAATATACACAACTACCAAGTTTTTGTTTAAAGTCCATAAGTTTGCTAGTATATAAAGTTTATTGGTAAGAATTGGTCAAATTAAAGATCTTTTATTGAAAATAATTTCTACCATAATAAGAGAGGAAACATTATGGCTTGTACTAATGCAAATGTAATCTATAAATAAATTAATCAATATGGTATTTTAGTAGTACAAATGTAAAATGCATTATTTCATTTACTGGTTATTGTTTTAATTATTATTTGCTTAATAGAAAAGTCAATTGTTTATTTGTATATTTGTCATGTAACATTTTTTGACAATTCTTCATTTGTATAGCTATACCATTAGGTAACAGTATATAACAGTAAGCTATTTTTTCTAAAATAATAATAATAACAACCACAATAATTTTTTATTATTATTATTATTAGAATTATTCAGCAAATATGGATTTTCTGTTTCTATGTGATCTTTTATCCCATGTGTTTCATTCTTACGGTAAAAAAACACAAATTTCAGAAATGCCCCATTATTGGAGCAGAGTCTTGTATTAAGAAAATATTTCAATGTATTTATAATATTGTTTTTTTTATTTTTTATTTTATACCATCTAACAAGGAGATCAAAAACCTAGGTATTATGCCTTGAAGAGAAAATAAAGTGGACAGCCAATCACCCCTAACTATAATTTTTCAAACCCATGACAGTTAGCAGCTGATTGGCTTGTACTTTTTAGTAATAATTCATGTAATAAATTATTGGGGTAAATTTAAATTTGTCATTATTTTTACTACTAATTTTATTATGGCACCATTGACATCTCTGTGACTTATGTGTCTGCTAGGTTGTGTTTTGTTTTTATGCTCTTGATTTTTTAATTGTTATCCTTTCATTTTTTGTAAACATAAGATTCTGTGATGTCAATTGATTAATTATGCAACTGTGAAAGACCATGCCATTCTAGTAGTGTCAAAATAAGTTTCTATTCTGGCATTTTTTGTGATCAGAGTGTAAAAGATAATTACTAAGTAGATAAATCCTTATTTTATGGGTTGTTGTTGTTTTTTTTTAGACTTATGTGCAAATAGCAGTTGTGTTGTACATTGATTTTTTTGAAGGGCATTATTTAGGTACAAGACAATAAGAAAAACCATACCATAAAATAACATATATGGATATATTTAAAGTGTTTTGCTTTGTAAAAAAAAAAAATCTATCTATCTTTCTATATATAGATATTTATTTGTCAGACTCTTAGGGACAGTGATGTGATAAAATCGCCTAGTCTGCCAGTGGCGTAGCAACAACTTATGTGTCCCCCCTGCCGGAATGCTAGAGGAGGCCGCCACCTCCTCTAGCATCCTCAAAAACTGTCTGCTGAAAGGAGGTGCCAATTTTGTGAGGGACATTTTTCATTGAGAGGCTGAGCCAAGAGGAGCCCCGGGATGCAGGCTAGTAAATCTGTGAGTCCCTGCTCCCGGCAACAACAGATGCGGCGGCAGGTGGCAGCATAAAAATTGCGCCGCTATAGTTACGCCACTGTAGTCCGCATTGGATACCTCATAGAAACCTGTTTGCAGCTACCTCCCAAAAATGGAAATGTTCGGGAACATAGCCGTAAATATTGTTGATCAATGCGCCACCAATGGGCCCCATACATCAGCAATCACAATTAATGGATTTCCAGATCCAGGGATTTTTTGGCCAGATAAATGGATTCTACAATCTATTTGACTTGCCCATACATTACAGATTTATTTCAGTGATCGGCAGATTTTTCCATCTAAAGATTGCATCTTCATATCTGGAAATTGCCCAATCGATTGTCATTTCAGCTGTTCATAATGTAAATAGAGGAAGAAGACGAATTGGGAATGCCCACACATATAAAAAAGATCCGCAGATAATACCAGATTATTAAGCATGTTAAAAAATCTGATTAAGCAATCGATTGGCGATCCCTATTCATTTTTAATTGGGATTGCCAAAAGGGGGAGGCCACACATCTAAAATTAATTGTGGCAATCATCTCCAGATCTCAGGATTGTCACAATTAATTGCTGATGTATCCGGCCCATTAGTTTTCAAACTAGACAAATGTTGTATTCAATAACAATATAAGTCATATGAGAAAAAGTCAGCACACCCTTAAGGGCCCCATACATCAGCAATTAATTGTGACAATCTTGAGATCTGGAGATGATTGCCACAATTCATTTTAGATGTGTGGGCAATCCCAATCAAAAATTTTGGCAATCCCAATCAAAAATTAATAGGGATCGCCAATCGATTGCTTAATTAGATTTTTAAACATGTTTAATAATCTGGTATTATCTGCGGATCTTTTTTATATGTGTGGGCATTCCCAATTCGTCTTCTTCATCTATTTACATTATGAACAGCTGAAATGACCATTAGGGATGGCGAAACTGCTTGCTGATAGTGATGACTGCAGCATTCACAAGCAGATGCATGGATGCGACCATCTATGAACGCAGGCAGGGATCCAAATGATAATATGTGCACAGGATGTGTGCCCCTCTGAATCAGCCAATACTCTACCATCAGAAGAAGACTACAGAACTGTGGCTTTAATGGTAGGGTGTTTCTGTCAAGGCTCCTTCTTTCTAAAACAAATTCTGGAAGACAGAATGGCCATAATACTGGTTGAATCAGTAAGCTGTGACTTACTGGGTCCCAGAGAGCCCCCCCCCCACGCTGCCGTATACCCTCGCAAGTGCCCACAGCCGACCATTGAATGATTTCTCCCGCCTTCGCAAATATAAGTCAGTGAAGACTGACTTATATTTGCGGGCAGCGTGACAGGGCAGGCGGCTGGCAACATGTGATGTCAGCAACCCACCCCTGGCATTCCTTGTCCTGCCCGCAATCCTATGGAAACACCCATGAAATGCTGGGTGTTCCCATGTCCGTGCGCCGCCAATGCCCTCGTCCGCCAGCATCCTGCCCCCAGCCCCCCTTCCCGCTGCGATCGGCCCATCGACATTGTAAATCGCTGAGGCCATTCACCGTCGAGGCTTGCACCTTCACTCGGCCTCAATATACTGTAAGCCAGGGCCAGGCTGGGACTAGAAGTAGGCCCAGGCATTTGAAGCCCACATGCCCACCTCCCGTCACCAGCACTTTACACCACAGAGCAGTGACTTCAGGACACAGCTAAACAAGTAGCGTGCAAAACCAAAATGTGAGTAACACAGTTGATGTATTTTCTGTGCTAGATTTCATTGCAATCTCTCTTCAGACTTTTAATTCCTGAGGTGAAGGACGCGAGAGTGGGGGAGAGAATTATTTTGCTTCTGGATTCAGTACTGAGAGCCCTATCAAGGCCAAGTATGGAGTAAAATGGGAACCAGCCAGATTCATTCACCAGAGACATGTCTTCCTCTGCTAACACCTGCTAGGCTTCAGCGAGCTTACATTTATTAAATGAAAGTTTGGTCTCTAGAACTAAAACAAGAATTTAATTGTTCCTTGCTACAGTCACTCACTTAGATAAGAACAAAAGGCCTCTCATGGAATTCTGGGTAACTCATTTCTTTATTATCTCTGAGCTAGTGTCTGTTGTCATGGAGGGGCTGCTGATTTCTGCAAATGTTCACATAATTTCCCACATTCAGCAAAACTTTACATAGTAAAAAAAACAATCAAGCACAGTAGAATGATTGAGCGATAATCTTTTATTTAACTGAATGATAATAAGAAAATATGTGCAATTTTCTGTCCGCAAGATCTACCAACAGTTCATGTCTGTCAGGCCACCTGTGGATCTATAGTAGGAATGAATGCAGCAGGTTTGAAAATGTGACAGTAACGAATGCAGCTGTGCACCAGCTAGGGGATTTGGAAAACGTGGAGCGTTGGTAGATCTTGAGGACTGGTTTGGCCAGCCCTGATTTAGACCATACTTGATTACTCTCCTACAAGTGTAGTGTAGACTCCTGATTCTTTGGGCAGTCTTCCACAAACACGGAAAAGTGGCTGCATCTCCTGCATTCCACCCACTTCATGGTTAAGCCCTTCAGAGCGATATCTTTAAAAATCTTGTCTAGTGTGTATGGGACTTTAGGCTTAAAAACTGTCAGGGACAGGACTAATTTATCCTTGGGGTTCAACTTTCTGAGGAAACCCAACCCTGGGCTGACCAGTATGGGGCTGGTTGCTGTTATGGCAGCAGACCCAAGCTGTGTCTCCTCTTCTATAGTCATTATTTTTATTAAAAGGTAGTGTAACTGCATTACATTTAGAAAAAAAAACAAAAAAAAAAAAAAACATTCCACCCTCATCCAAACACCACCAAACTGATGAGTATTCAACCAAATGATCAAATTCCTTAATAAATGTATTTGTCACCTTTACCGAAACTGTTATCCTCCAACCCTACCTCCACCCTTCCCTTATCCTAGTACCACCCTTCACCTGCCACTTGATCTTTTAAACTACTCAGAATTTGATCTGCACCCCCCCCCCCCCCCACCCATCCCCACTCTATGCCGATACACTTTTCCAGACATGCGATTTCCAGTCATCCTCTCTTCATCTACCCCATTACTTTCACTCTCCATCACCTTCACCCCCCCCCTCATTCCACCAGCAGACTAACCACTGACATTGCACCTTCCTATGCATCATCCTTTCCCATAAGATGCTTGATCACTCAACCAACCACCAACATTAAATTAACAAAGAAAATTGCACAGAGCTTTATGGTGCATTTACAAACATTGTAATATTCTACTTGTGAAAGGATAGTAGAACAAAAACAATTCATGGAAAAGGAGGGGGTGTTAACCACTACTAAGGGTGCTTCACCTAAATGACTCCAGAAGATGGCGCCTAACTTCACAATTTCCATAACCATCACTACTTTCACCTCATACATAATTAATTCCACCACCTCCCTATAGCGAAGTATATTTACTCTCAATGATACTTGACACCGGGCATTCCAAGTGTAAAGCCTAACCACTAAACCAATGACGTAAACTATGCTTAACTCAAAATTCCTATACCCTTTGAATGCACCGTAAGCCCCTTCCTGGGGAACTCAGCCCCAAAAGACAGGCAATACCCAGAACTCATGATGCTGTCTTATAAAGTTTTATGTTAGAGGGACACCTACACAAGAAGTGGACCATGGTCTCCTCCACCCCATGACATTCCTCATGTGGGCAATCACAATCTTCACCACGTCTAAATCTATAGTATCAGGCCAACGTAGCTGGTTCAGCCTAGGTTTTCTCTACAATTTTGCCGTACCAGACCAGGCTAAGAGGTCTGGGGCTGGATATGAACCAACATTCAGTATATTTACCCCTGAGTCTCCATGCCCTAGTCTAATCACCAAGGTGCCGACAGCTCTGCCAGTCCCCAGTACTCGGAGGGGACGTGGCCAACTCATGGCAGTGTGGCCTCTTTATTTTGTCAGCAAGTCCGCAAGGGGCCAGTGGTGCAGGGTAAGCTGGTCAGAGGGACAGATGTAGTAGGGGTCCCCCACCAGTACACATCACACAGTGGGGTTTATTTACTAAGATGGGAGTTTTCTTAAAAATGCAATGTTGCTATGGGCAACCAATCAGAATCTACTTCTTATTTATTTAGCACTTTTTTTTTTAAATAATAGAATCGGATTGGTTGCCCGTAACAATAGCCCATCTTAGTAAATAAACTCCAGTGAGAGAGAACTGACTGTTGCAGCTTTGAATAAGCACAAACTCACATGAAATTATTATATATAAGCAGAGGGGGGGGGGGCGGGGCTCAAAAACTGAGCCTTGTGTGGGGACATGTTCATAGAGATGGCCAAAACGGACCATTGAGCCGAGCCGGGATCCACTGGATCTCTCAGTGAAAAAGATGCGGATCTTTTAGATGACTCCTCGGCTCGCTTTAAAAAAAAGGGGGGAGTAAAAACACTGATCGATGGCTGGGTGCAGAATCGCCATCGATGGCAACCATCGATGGCGTCTGCACCGATGGAAATCACTGGCAGCAGCAGCTAATCTTTCTATCACTTATAGTCACAGCACTGTACTCAGTCTCCAGAGGTAGTACATCTCAGCTGCCACAGGTGGCAGCACTGAGATCAGGAAAATGCATTGTAATGGAAAACGAAACTGAAACAGATCACCTTTTTTGGGATCGGCGGCTCACTCGTTCTTGAATGGGATCCGTTCAAAAGATCCCATTCGTTCGCGAACGACCCATCTCTAATGGTCATTGTGATTGCATAATCACGGCCACACCCCCTGCTGTGAAATGCCAGTATTACAATGCACAGTGGGGAGCGGGTCCACAATGACGTGATTCATGTCATGAGGTCCGAGGGATTTTTGGGAGCCTCCTGGCCATTCCGGGAGGGTAGGCAAGTATGTATTTAACTTTAGGCCACATTTTTACTTGCTTCTCTTTCAGCCCAACAACAATGTTAACTGCACTTACTCCTGCTACAGATTAATGTAACGTAATGTCATATCATTTTCAATAAAGCATTTTTTTAAATATGTAGAGTAATGTTGACAGGTAGAATCCTTATCTCGCTGCCTATAACAGTTTGCTCGAAAGCATTGCACGCATCTATTGTAAGTTCATGGTCAGTGGAAATCCGGCAGCGCAGATAGGAATTATTAGGAATCCCAGGCTGTCGATGTAGTAGAACAATAAGGCCAGTCTCTCATCCTACAACATGAGGAACACTGAGGGCAGTGGGCTGGGTTCTTACAGCAAACTACAAGAGAAAAGTGAATAATCATGACATGATGAACTCATCTCTCCGCTAAAAGAGATGAAAAGCTGCAAACAGTATTTTATAGAAAGTGGGGGAGGAAGAAGCTCCTTGAAAGAGATTTATGGCACGTCTCAAACCAGACTACTCATTATAACCTGTCTCGGGTACTCATGCTAGATGTTTCAGCCTTTTATCCTACAGGGATAATACACTTTTCAGTCAACTCGAGAGCCCAAGAGAAGCAGTTTAACATCTACCCCCAACCAGAGCCGAATTTCCCATTAGGCACGTGAGGCACCGGCCTAGGGGCGGCCCATGTTTGGGGGCGGCACTTGGATGCCTGTGATAGTACTGTCAGCTCAAAATGTACCAATAACTGCAAAATATCCACTGTACTGTACTATATTCCATCTTAAATAGAGTGTTAATGGATAGGACATGCAGATACTGCCCCTATAAACTGTCCTACTTAGTAAACATTATTGTTGTGCCTAGGGGCGCCCTCCTCCCTAAATCCGCCCCTGCCCCCAACAGAAGAACACATGGTTTTGTCCAAAAAAAAGTACATAGATTTCAGACGTACTTCGCGGGAATGGGTAAAAACCGGAACTGCACCAGACCCCGGTTCGCCGGACCGGATAGGTTCCATTCTTCCCATGAAGTGTCCTGTCTGGAGAGTGCCTGGTGGGTGTACTGTCCAGGATGTGCCTGACAACTGTCACATGGGAGACGGGGAAGGAGAGATTACAGCTTCCCCATATGGCCTGGACGATTCCAGTTTTTACTACATCCCCAGACCCTACAAGGAGGCTGTAATCTCCATCCTCCCTGCCTTAGTGACAGGTGTCACAGGCACCCCCACTGGATGGGGCACCCCTGGATAGGCAACCACCAGATGGGACACTACAAGCTCCAGAATAATGATGAATGGAGTCTACCAGTCTGGCATTCCTGGGTCTGATCCAGTTCCGTTTTTTACCCTTTCCCGTACATAGCTACTTTTTCCTTCTGTTTGATATGGCTTGGAACAGTACTTGATAGGAGGGGTGGGAGGTGGTACCCCAACTAATCAATCATGTGGCCTTGTTGATGCGGTTCACAATAAATTACATCATCAAGCTGCACCATGCCCGCATCACTGGAGAAGTAAAAGTAGTCTAAATTCTGTGAGAGTCGTCAGGTATGAAAATCAGGTAACACTGGTTTTTATTACAGATGTGCAGAGACCCCGTGTTTTGGTTTTGCCCAGACGATCCTTACGTTTTTTGGTTCAGATTCAGGTTTATTTTAAAATGCATAATAAAAAGAATAATCATTGATAAATAATTTAAAAAAAAAAGCTAAATCATGTAATTTTTGAAACCAGAAACAAAAATTTGGATTTAAAATTCGAATTCTGAACCACAGGAAGATTCAAACTGGGTATAGGTTCAGTTTGGATCTCCTCAGGGACTGGGTTTTTGTTCGGTTTGGATCCACAGAAGTCAGGTAGATTCAGCTTTCTGAAGTACCGATCTGCATGTCTTTATCTTATTCTGACGAATGGCTATGCCCTACAGCGGGGATGACAATCGATTGGCTGTTTTTTTGACAGTTTTATGTCATTGATGATAGGCACTGATGGCACTATTAATTGTGAACATTGATAGTTAAACAACCACTCGATGGCCATCCCTAGATCTTCTTCCAACATTGCTGACATATAACAAATAATCGATTGATCAGTGAAGTCCGGCCTTGTGCTTCTAACACTAGGTTGACACTTCCATGCTCACTGGTCCTTTGGTAGCATAGGTGAGTATTGTGATAAGTACATTTACAGCTAAATATTGTATAACCATGTGTGAATGCATTTAAAAGTCGGTTTCTATCACTATGACCAGAGCTATTTTCATGGATATAAATGGCTTGGTTTTTGGTTGCAATTACTTTTTATATTTATTTCTATTAGAACTAGCAAAATGATGTGATTCATGTTTCCGATGGGAGGGTCCAAGTGATGCAAATTTGTATCTTTTAGCACCCACTTATATACAGATCCAAAATCCCAGGTATAACATCCTACCCGCTTCCGTGGAAATCGGGTGGGATGCGGAAGATTCTGTTGGTACAGGGAGCTGCCCACAAATTGAGACTCCCATAACTTGCAGTTGTGTAGGGGATTATATATCAGAGTGACTTATAAAACATAAGTAAGTTCGGTTTTCAATTCACATGCATTATTTAACTGCCATTTTTAGTACTTTGCTGTTAAAGGAACTACCTGCCATTAGTAACGACCCTGTTCTGCCCTTATATGGTGACCTTATTCTGTGACTATCAAATAGAGAACAATAATTGTCTGTTGAAGGTATATAAAGTAGGTTTGGGAATACCTCACACCACCCTCACAGGAATCTTCAGATCACCCTATTATCTTCCCGTCTATCTTCTATTTCTGGAACCCCACCCCTGCCTATATTAGGAGCAGCATTAAACTCTTTGGCTACCTCAGATTGATATCCATTAGAATTTTGCCGACGTGCTGTACTAGTGAAATACAATAAGACTATAGCAGATACCAGATACTGGGGGCACTGAATAACAAGAGCACCATAAAATTATAGAGTATACTGGTACCTAAGACTTGTATTTGGCTGAACTTCACTATTTTAATGTGACGTCAATATCTGTATCAGGACAGTAAAACGGTGTACGCATATGCCCTCCGTGGCAACAGACAGTGTTTTATGCCATAAAATAAACTGTTAAATTTTATAAAAGTGCCAACAAAATTTGTTTTGATTGACGGCATCAGATTGTGATCCACGAACGTACACTGTTCTTTCCTTTTTATGTTATTTATGTATGTGTGTCCAGTCTAGTTACATGTCTGTCTAGTAAAAAATTTTAGTGACATTCAATTAAAAGTTATATTTTAAGAAACTCACTCCCATAAGGAGAACGTGGGGAACCCCTCATAAGGTCCCCCAGTCTCCTTTATACTGTGTGAACTAGTAAGAATAACTTATAGCTATCTGACTACCAGAGGCATCGTTTCTCTACTTGCAGACTTCTATGCTCCTCCTGAGAGGTGCATATCTGCTAACTTATCAAATCTACCCAACAGGTTAAACTAAGTGTAACCCGCTTCAACTCATACTTACTTCTATGACCTATCTAGATACGCAGGGATTTCCTGGCGTTATCTGTAGTTAAAGAGTGCCCCAAGATATATGTTTCATGTATGTGTGTAAAATTGTTCTTGTCCTTATGGTTGGCTCCCAATATTTGAAATAAATAACCTAATAAAAGCTAAGTTTAAAAATACAATAATACTTAATAAATCAAGTTGTGCCCCTAAAAAAGAGAGAGTTCTTTTCTTTCCTTCTAGCTTATATGGTGACATTTACATATTTTATGCTTCTGTGCAAAGTCAAAATTGGTGTGAAAATTGTTTATTCACCATAATGACCTGTAATGTTACCTTACATAGGAAATATCATCTTTATTTACACAACATTTTTTATTTGAATTTATATAACTAATGTGAGCGATTTTTAGCCGATATTTTGCACATCTCTCACATAGATGTTAGCACTCAAAGGGTTAATTACCTGCGGCCGCATTACCGATATTCATTTTTGTAGATGCCTGGATTGCATGATAACATTGCATGATAACATCTACTCCTACTCCTACGCCGTGAGTTGGGATGTTCGAGAAATATATTCACATGTAAAGAAAGTCAGTAACGAAATTCTATAAGGTCTGGGGGGGTTGGTACCATAAGGGGTATAGATAAGGGCAGGGCTATTTTTGTGCAGGCTCTAGCAGGAACTGTGGCCCTTATTCTAGCTCACTCTTTTTGACAAAATATTTCTTAGATGGACAAAACCATGTGCACTGCAGGTGAGGCAGATGTAAAACCCCACCCAAATCTAATTCTCTCTGCACAAGTAACACCTGCCTCACCTGCAGTGCTCATGGTTTTGTCCATCTAAGAAATATTTTGTCAGAAAGAGTGAGCTAGAATAAGGGCCACAGTTCCTGCTGGAGCCTGCACAAAAATAGCCCTGGATAAGGGGGAGGTTAAATGTATATTGTACAATGTGTATTAGGAAATGTTTTTGTCTTTTTCTCACCGCCGTGTAAAGGCATGTTAAAAGATATAGCACTAATGAACACAACTTGATATATAAATGTAATTCTCTTTATTATCACAGTAAGATAAATAGTTAAGATCACGTTTAATAAATACACGTTAAAAGTTATCATAATCAAATATATTTATGAATAAGGTTTGCACTTTAAAATTGTCTAGAATAATATTAATATCGGCATATCCAGGACACAGTGGACAATTGGATATAGAATTATCAACTTGAGGCGTAAAACAGTGGATGGTATCCTAGGAAAATATCTCCCTAAAACTTTGAAGAGAAGGAAGAAGGGTATAAAATCCGAGCAGTATAGGACTATAGTTAAATTCATAGAAAGGCAATGAGATTAGCTGATTTTAAGGGGGAAGTCGAGGGAAAATGGGATACTTAACGTATGTATAAATGGAGTATAGGAACTTTGGTACTTATGTATTATCTGGGCTCCCATGTTAAATGCACCCCATTTTTTCATACCCCTACTATCCAACTACGCATGGAGTTGATTTTATATAGTGTGGCGAGCGCAGCGAGCCACCGTGCCCGAAGCAAGGCGAGCGCAGCGAGCTCGGCAAGGGGACATGGTCTCATAAGAAAAACGGGAGCCCAGATATTACGTAAGTACCGGAACTTTTATTGACTATGATTATCTATATAGGTTGCAAGCAGTGTTTTGTATGTGATTTGTAATGTTTGTGAGCCAGTTGTACTAAGCATCAAAAGTGATAAAATGTACAGTGATAAACAGCCAGCCAATCAGCTCCTGCCTGCCATGTCACCAGCGGTGTAACTAGATTTTCGGCGCCCCCCTGCCGACAATGCAGGAGGTGCCCCCCGGTAAAAAAAAAACGGAGCGGAGGGGAGCCGTGGTACGGCGGTGGGGAGGGGGGGTTGTGTTTCTGTGTGTGTGTGTGTTTGTATGTATGTGTGACATGTTTGTGTGTATGTGTGTGTGTGTGTTACCTCTGGCCGGCGTGGCCGATTGGCCGCATCCGTCTGCGCCGGGTCCCGGGCGGCTCTCCCGTTACTGCTGCTAATGAAAAAGTGACACTTGGAAAATGGCTGCCCCCATACTGCAGACGAAAAACTGTCTGCGGTATGGGGGCAGCCATTTTCCAAGTGTCACCTTTTTGTATTAGAACAGCGCTGCGGCTGCCGGGACTCGGGAGAGCTGGGACCCGGTGGTGCAAATAAAACCACCGGTCCGGCGGCAGAAGGCAACTATCATCCCGCAGCCCCCCCGGCGCCCACATACCCTCAGCGCCTCCCCGCAATCGCGGGGGCTGCGGGACGATAGTTACGCCACTGCATGTCACAGGCTGTATTTGAAAAATATCAGGCAGGAGCTGATTGGCTGGCTGTTTATCACTCTCCATTTTATCACTTTTGAAGCTTAGAGAATCTCTCCCTGTATGTTTTTAAGATGCCAGATTGCTTATGTCATGTATGTCTTTAAAAGTATCTAATAAAAATGATAAAAAAAAAAAAAAGATCTACTCCTGTTTATCTACTTATACCCAGCAATCAGTGAATTGAATGATACCTATATAGGACAGTTTAATACTTGCATACTTTATTAGAGGTTTCACAGTGAGTGCATACAATGAGACTGGTGGAAGTAATCTGGGGATGGCAGAGACATTGTTATCTGCACAGACAGTGCACATGGTTGGTGAGCACACGGTGGCTGTAAGACACAGATTAACCATATTACAGATAATTTACTTGACTGTAGTTACTACAACATAAGCGGAAAATGTTTACATTGCAGCATATTACATACAGGGCTTGATTCAAAACGGTTCGCTAAGCAGCATTCTTTTACTGCCTAGTGAGGGAGTAAGCGCTGCCCGCCGCCCGGTAAGGGTCTTGGCAGCAGAACAGTGCGGATCTCGTGCACCACCGGAATCCTCCTCCCTACGCCCCTGGACAGAAGAGAACAAGAGTGAAATTGTCATGGAGAAAAAAAGAGGAGAAAGGAGAGAGATAGAATGTCAGAGAGAGAGAGAGTTTGACAGTGTCAGAGAGAGAGAGAGACATTGTCAGGGGGAGAGAGATAGAGTCACTGTCAGAGAGAGACAGTCAAATAGCAAGAGAGAGGGTGGGGAGAAAACAGGAGTGAGAGAGAGAGGGGGATGGTGTCAGGGGGATAGAGAAAAAAGAGAAAGAGAGGGTGTCAGGCAAAGTGAGACAGTGTCATGGAGAGACAGTGTCAGCAAGTTATAGTGGCAGAGAGAGAGACAGCATCAGGGAGAGAGAGAGACAGTGTCAGGGGAGACAGTGTCAAGGACAGAGGGAGACAGTGTCAAGGGAGGGAAAGCAAGCAGGATAGACACTATCCGAGTAGCCAGGGCATGCACTTCAGAGCATTATGCACTACCCCCTAAATACCTGCAAATTGCAGCACGGCACTGCTCTAATGCTGGAAAGGTAGGAGCAGAGCAAACCAGTTTAGGCTGGGGCAGCCAGAGTGTGCCCCCCCCCCCCCCTCTCATGCTATATCCTCCATGAGTCCGTGTTATATGTCCATTGATGTGTAAAGTATCAATGGTGGCTCTCCTGCTCCCTGACATTGCACTCCTAATCTCACGCATTCTTAAAATGTTACCAGTGGCGCCACAAGAGAGTTTATTTTTAAGGATAGTGATTTACAGTAATCAATGTGATTTGTTGTAGCTGATCATAAGTCACTGCTGACGATTCTCATAGTGGGATCCTCTGACAGAAGAGAGACAGAAACACATGATCTCCTTATCTGTGCTGGGGTGCACTCATCCATAGTGTGCTGCTGCTTCTCTGTCAGCTGTTACTTAGGGTATAAATTTTTGTTAGTAATCTTTCTTCAGTTAAACACATTTGTTTAATTAGAGTCTGGTGTCTATAACAATATGGCTAATAATATAACAGTATGGAAAAACAGTACACTCAATAAATGTAGGTAGTGCCTACAAGTTGCAGACAGCCCAGTGTTCACAATAAAATAACATTTAGTTCCCCTAAAAACATGCTTATATGCTTAATGATTAATTCACACAAGATCAAGTGGTATTTGGAATTTATTGCATAGACATCACATCTATATATAGGGTGGATCAATAAGTACCTGTGTTTGAAGACAGGTGGCGCTGCTGAGGAAAGTTGTTATTACTATCATGTACTACCACCTTTCAAACAATGCCATACCAAATTTCAGATTGATTCATAGGTTAGTTTTTTTCCCACCACGACAACGAAATGTTGCCGCATTAACCGTACTTGCCCGACTTGGCTCCTTGCAACTTCTTTCTGTTCCCTAACCTGAAAACTTTGCTCGCGGGATAAAAATTCAGCCCAAACGAGGAGGTCATCGTCGGGACAGAAGCCTACGTGAGTTTGACTAATCAAATTTTTTAGAGGGTTTAAAGACATGGCAGGGACGTTGGGAAAAGTGTATTGCCGTGAAAGGAAATTATGTTGAAAAATAAATTTAAAAAATGTCGTCTTCATTCTTAACACAGATTCTTATTGATCCACCTTCAGTATGTGTGTGTGTATGTATGTATGTATATATATATATATATATATATATATATATATATATATATATACTATTCAGACAGAACCAGAGCACTCCTACTGAAGGTGAGAATCGCTTCTTGAAGTACCCCTGATTCTGTGATGAATTTTTCACTTTTTAATTCAATTAAGGCTGGACCCACAAGGTATTCAGCCCTATAACCAATTGGGTTTTTCTAGATCAATCGGGGAGATCGTCATCAATTTGATTCATTGTAGATATACCTACCCTAAAAGGCTCTTTCCCTGCAAAGTTGTCGTTTTGTAAGAAAAATCTCTAGCGACATTGTCTGGAGGAAGATCACTCTCCGCCAGTCGGCCCACCTACATAGACATTGGAAATAGGTCATTCATTTATACAAGGACCTATTAACAATCCAGCTACGGACTGTTTATTCTTGTGAAAAACACACAAAATCAATTTTTGAGATCCGTTAACGCCTGATGAAGTCCCGTTAAGGGGCGAAACGCGTTGGATTATCTTCATCTGCTGTTTCCATGTAGTTTCCATGTATCAGAGAAATCTCAATGAAATGTACAAAGATCTGGAACTTTTACCACTGTGTGGAAAGAAAATACTTTTTAAATAAACATTTAAAAATTGAATGGACTTTTTCTATGTTCTAGAGTGAATTATACTAAGGCTAAGTCGATCTAATTGTAGCGATCAACGTCAAGGGCGGCAACCCACTATTGTACTCCATATATATAAACTATATATATATATATATGTGTGTGTAAACAAGAAATCCCATATTGTTAGTATCAATACTTGCAAAACTTCCCCAAATATTGTGCAGCATATCCTACTGTAATGTCCCTGATTCTAGTTTTCAAAAGTAATAAACTATGATCAGGGCCGAAACTAGGTGTTTCGGTGCCCGGGGCGGCAGTCATTTGGTCGCCCCCCCCCCCCCCCCCCCCTCCACCCCCCCCAAAAAAAATACAAATCGCTGCCTTGGGGACAGGCAGCGGGGGTCCGGGGACTGGAGAAGGTTAACTCTGGCTCCTAGTGCTGCCGGGCGGTGGGCGGGAGGCAGATTTTGAAAAGACTTGCCGGACGCTGATTGGCTGAATTCAGCCAATCAGCGTCCGGCAAGTCTTTTCAAAATCATCAGCGCTTCTCGCCGCCAAGCAAATAGCAAGCGGCTGTGTATGTGAAAGCTGCCGCTACACCAGTTCCTGGACCCCCACTGCCAACATACCTGTGTGCAGCCAGCAGGGGTAGGCAGCGTCCAGGGGTCCAGGGACTGGTGTAGCGGCAGCCTTCACTCACTCCGTCTCCTAGCGCTATCTGCCTGGCGGCGGGAAGCGCTGATGACTTTGAAAAGACCGGACGCTGATTGGCTGAATTCAGCCAATCAGCGTCCAGCAAGTCTTTTCAAAACCTGCTTCCCGCCCACCGCCCGGCAGCGCTAGGAGCAGGAGTTAACCTTCTCCAGTCCCCGGACCCCCGCTAGGACCTGGCATTAACCCACCAGACCCCGGACCCCCATTGCTCATCCCAGGGACCACGCTGCCGGGACATCACACTAGCTCCCCCACCCTCCAGTGCCCGGTGCGCGTGACCCCCTAGCCCCCCCCCCCCCCCCCCCCCTAGTTACGGCCCTGCTATGATCTATCTATCTCTCTATCTATTTCTATGGCTAACTACTTCTCAAGTGAAGTACCGCCAGTGACCACTAGAGGCCACTCGCCAGGCCAGATGACTCCTTTGTGTGCTAAAAGATGTCATAACAGAAAGTAAAAGCAATATTTGCAGTGACACTGATCAGTTTCAAACTTGCTGGATATGGAGAGAGGGAGCTGTGAAGACAGAGATTGGAGGTAGGGGCAGATAGGGACTGGTGGTGGGGTGGAGAGTTTGTGGTCTAAAAACAGTCACAGCTCAATGTGAAATTAAAAACGGTCACAGCTCAAAGTGAAAGTACATTGCAGAAGCCGTCATTTGACGGTCTTTTAACTAATAAGGGAATAACTGGCAAACGGACAACTGTCCAACATAAACCTTCATAATTATAAGGGAAAAAAAAGTCAGAGAAGCGGTTAAATCTGGATCTTCTGGAGAAATGTATCGTCGTCCCATAGGACTCCTAGTAATACCGTCCTCTGGATTGTATCCCTTCATTTGAATTGAGCGTCTCAAAGATCTACAGTCAGACCTCTCGGGTGCGTTGTAAACTAAAAATAAAGCGTTGTAGATCGGCTGCTGGCAGCGCGGGCTCCTGCTGTCACTTCTCTGCGGTCTCTTAGAGTTGTTCTGGATGCTGATGTCCTCCGTATGGTAATATACTGGACGCCTCCGCTCCTCTCCAGGCCTTAGGACCTGTCATAGCTAAAGAGCCCCAGATGTTTCTACTTAATGGGACAAGAAAAAGAAAAATTCAAGTGAATGAATTAAGGGCTTTTTGATACAAAACTAGGTAAAGAAAACAGAAGCGTTCAAATAGTTTCGGAAAAAATGTCAGCCCGGCAACCACAGCTTCGCTGACTTATAGCCAGGAGGTGACTTTAATTTGTAGCAGTTGCTCCTTGGCCTTAAAGACACAATGATTTACGAAGAAAGATGATGGTATTCTGCAGAAGAGTTTCTTTTATGAGCAGGCACTCAGGAAAATGGGAACACCAGTGTACTGGCTGCAGCATCCTGCCAGATTATACGAGAGGTTTTCATTGGGGGTGGGGGTGTCACACGTTCACATTTATTCATTTGTAATCTGTCCCCTTATGCTGGGGATACGCATTGTATCACAAACATAAAGAAAGGAAATACAACATTGTAAATAACTGAAGTGCGAATGTGAGAACTCTGCACCTCCCCCTGTTGGTCTCATGTGGTAGTACATTGCTGTGTTTATGGTTCGGTTTTTGTTCTTTTTTTACCTGATAATAGGCCTAATTCAGACTTGACCGCTAATTAGAGAATCGCAAATCAACCGATTATCGAATGACTGCAGATACGCAGCGATCGAATTGCTCATCTCACCCAAATAGTGACGGAAAATAAGAATGTTTTTGCAGGCAGTACGGACGGTGTAATGGTTATAGCATTACTGCCTCACAGCACTGAGGTCATGGGTTCGGTTCCCACCATGTGTTATATATACAGGGCAGTACGGATGGTGTAATGGTTAGCATTACTGCCTCACAGCACTGAGGTCATGGGTTCTATCCCCACCATGTGTTATATATACGGGGCAGTATGGATGGTGTAATGGTTATAGCATTACTGCCTCACAGCACTGAGGTCATGGGTTCTATCCCCACCATGTGTTATATATATGGGGCAGTACGGATGGTGTAATGGTTATAGCATTACTGCCTCACAGCGCTGAGGTCATGGGTTCGATATACCCACCATGTGTTATATATACGGGGCAGTACGGACGGTGTAATGGTTACATTACCGCCTCACAGCGCTGAGGTCATGGGTTCTATCCCCACCATGTGTTATATATACGGGGCAGTACGGATGGTGCAATGGTTAGTATTACTGCCTCACAGCGCTGAAGTCATGGGTTCTATTCCCACCATGTGTTATATATACGGGGCAGTACGGACGGTGTAATGGTTAGCATTTTTGCCTCACAGCGCTGAGGTCATGGGCTCTATCCCCACCATGTGTTATATATATAAGGAAGTACGGATGGTGTAATGGTTAGCATTACTGCCTCACAGCGCTGAGGTCATGGGTTCTATCCCCACCATGTGTTATATATACGGGGCAGTACGGATGGTGTAATGGTTAGCATTACTGCCTCCCAGCACTGAGGTCATGGGTTCTATCCCCACCATGTGTTATATATACGGGCAGTACGGATGGTGTAATGGTTAGCATTACTACCTCACAGCACTGAGGTCATGGGTTCTATTCCCACCATGTGTTATATATACAGGGCAGTACAAGGGTGCAATGGTTAGTATTACTGCCTCACAGCGCTGAGGTCATGGGCTCTATCCCCACCATGTGTTATATATATAAGGAAGTACGGATGGTGTAATGGCTAGCATTACTGCCTCACAGCGCTGAGGTCATGGGTTCTATCCCCACCATGTGTTATATATACGGGGCAGTACGGATGGTGTAATGGTTAGCCTTTCTGCCTCACAGCACTGAGGTCATGGGTTCTATCCCCACCATGTGTTATATATACGGGCAGTATGGATGGTGTAATGGTTAGCATTACTGCCTCACAGCACTGAGGTCATGTGTTCTATCCCCACCATGTGTTATATATACGGGGCAGTACGGACGGTGTAATGGTTATAGCATTACGGCCTCATAGCACTGAGGTCATGGCTTCTATCCCCACCATGTGTTATATATACGGGGCAGTACGGACGGTGTAATGGTTATAGCATTACTGCCTCACAGCACTGAGGTCATGGGTTCGGTTCCCACCATGTGTTATATATACGGGGCAGTACGGACGGTGTAATGGTTAGCATTACTGCCTCACAGCACTGAGGTCATGGGTTCTATCCCCACCATGTGTTATATATACGGGGCAGTACGGACGGTGTAATGGTTATAGCATTACTGCCTCACAGCACTGAGGTCATGGGTTCGGTTCCCACCATGTGTTATATATACGGGGCAGTACGGATGGTGTAATGGTTAGTATTACTGCCTCACAGCGCTGAGGTCATGGGTTCTATTCCCACCATGTGTTATATATACGGGGCAGTACGGACGGTGTAATGGTTAGCATTACTGCCTCACAGCACTGAGGTCATGGGTTCGGTTCCCACCATGTGTTATATATACGGGGCAGTACGGATGGTGTAATGGTTATAGCATTACTGCCTCACAGCACTGAGGTCATGGGTTCTATTCCCACCATGTGTTATATATACGGGGCAGTACGGACGGTGTAATGGTTAGCATTACTGCCTCACAGCACTGAGGTCATGGGTTCGGTTCCCACCATGGCCCTAACTGTACGGAGTTTGTATATTCTCCCCATTCTTGCGTGGGTTTCCTCCGGGTTCTCCGGTTTCCTCCGACAATCCAAAAATAGTAGGTTAATGGGCTCCCAACAAAATGAACCCTATAATGTCTTTGTGTGCGTGTACATGTGGTAGGGAATACAGATTGTAAGTGAATGTTCAAATATTCTCTGTAAAGCACTGCGGTATATGTGTGCGCTATAAAAATAATTGGTAATAAATACATAAATAAAATACTAAAATCTATGAAAATCTGGAAAAGTCCTTGGTGTGGGATTATTTAGCCGAAATCTTAATCAATGCTCTTATTTTAATTTTGCAAAGATTTTATATAAAAGATGCATTGTTTTTATTTTTTTATTTAAATGGTGAACAAAATACAATTGTACAGAGATCAATGCTTTATAACTATAACGTAACTGCTGTGTGACCAAATTCTTTATATTTACATTTTTTTGTTATTATAATAACATCATTCAATAGTGTTATAATAACATCATTCAATAGTGACAAGGGATATAACAAGAAATGCTGGTACCAATATGAAAAGGAAGAAAGTCGAGGGCAAGGTTTGATGGGAAGCGAGAAAAGATTAAGATGGAGGAAGGATTTAAGGAATATCTATTTGAATAACTTCCAACATTGGAACTGAGAGGATGGATATAGGGGCGTGGACAGGTGATTATGGGGATTATTCTGGTTCACTTGCAAAGACAAATTCACTCTCAAATGGACAAAACCATGTGCACTGCAGGGGGGCGGATGTAACGTGCAGAGAGAGTTAGATTTCGGTGATATTTTGTTTCTATGCAGGGTAAATACCTGCTGCTTTATTTTTATACTGCAATACAGATATCAGTTTAAAGTACACACCCCACCCAAATGTAACGCTGCCTGCACCTGTTACATCTGCCCCACCTGCAGTGCACATGGTTTTGTCTATCTGAGAGTGAATTTGCCTTTGCGAGTGAAAATGAATAACCCCCTATGTTACAGAGGGGGTGTGGTCACACCTTCATCGGCATGTCCCTTTATCACCTGTTAAGGGACACGTTGTTTGACAATTTATAAGTGCCTGACAGGCTTTTGGCAGTATAAAATAGGAGACCCCTTAAAGAGAGGAAGTTCCTTCTATTATACTTGACGCCACCATAAAAGCTACAAATAGAGTGATCAATTAGTCTCTACATAATGATCAATTAGCCCCTACGCCACCATTGGCCCCTATACAATGGGGTCACCGAATCCCTACACTACAGAAAACGGGGAAAAGGGGATATGAGAAGATCTCCTCTTCCAATAATAAAGGAGCACACACATTTTAAAGTCCCCTCTATCACATGAGGTGGGCCTTCTTATACCCCTTTTATACCACACCTGGGTTATTGCAGCTCCAGTCCGGGCCGGGGCTTGTTGTAAAAGGGCAAAATAAAATAACCCGGGTCCTGTTAACCGGTGTCCGACCTAGCAAATGTTCAGGGTCGGACACGGGGCTTCCCTAGAGTCAGGGGCCATGTGAATGGGTAACCCTGGTCATCCGACCCAGGGACCCATTTCCTCCAATCAGGGAGCCCCAACCTCCAGACCGCAGCACCCTGAGGTCAGTCCGGAGGTTGGGCAGGGGCTGCGTACAGCCTCCGCTGCTGTCTGCTTTGACGGTCGGCGGGTTTCCCGGAGCTTGGAGATGATGTTATCTCCGAGCGCCAGCTCAGGGCCCAAATTCACTGGCGTCGCCCACCCGGCATAATGCCAGGGGACGCCGGTGTAAAAGGGAACAACTGCCTGGTCCTATCCGGGTCCAGAAACCCAGGTGCGACCCGGCAGTTTTGGTGTAAAAGTGGTACAATAAGTTGTGTCTGACACAATTTCACCCTGCTCTACAACCTGCCCTCACCCAGTTTATGGAAATGCGCATTGCTCCAAATGCCTCCCCAATGTACACATTATGAAGTTGAAGGTTGGAAGTTAAGCATTCTTGCCTAATCTCTGAATAATGTTATAGAGATAAGGGATGTTCTAGGTTGTGTCTGATTTACTAGGATATCCTATGGCTTATGTGAATACTGATCTATCCTCTACTACAGGCTTGTCCAAACTGCGGCCCGCCAGCCCTTGTGAAATTACACATCCCAGCATGCCTTGCCATAGTTTTAGCATTCCTTAATAGAAATACTGCGGCAAGGCATGATGGGACTTGTAGTTTCACAACAGCTGGAGGGCCATAGTTTGGACATGCCTGCTCTACTATAATGTAACCCATCAATATCGTATGAGACTCTAATAAACACAGCTAAGGGTTCAATGACCAAGGATTGCCAATTGTTTTGTGCAATTTTGGATGTTAATCCTTCCTGAGGGATTGTCATTAATCATAATTAGTGCTGAGTGATGTGAGTCTATAGAACAGCCTCTCTGACAGTCTCATGTGATTTCTGCAACTTAGAAAGTCTACACCATGCATTTCCACAGTCTGGCAAATGTATTTTCGGCTTTTACAGACAGGAGAGAAGGAGGGAGAATTTTAGAATTTATAAAATTGAGAAACTTGTGGCTTAAACGCACTTGGACATAGGAGATAGTAAAACTTGGTAAAAATGGTTTGCCTTAAATATAAAATCACTAGGTGATTCACACCATCGTAAGGGGCTGCGCCCCCTTAACCTGACACAGCCTTTATTGCTTGAAATATGGTTTGGCCGGGTGGGGAAATGGTACGGGTGCGGGAGTGGTGGGTGTGATGTTTGTACAGGTGGTTGTGGGGGTGCTGCGTGATAAGGGGTATAGGTGCAGGTGTACGGGTATAAGTGGAGGTATAGCTGATACAATACTACATGGTATATGGGCAGGAATATGGGTATAAGCGGGGTATATATATGGTAGGTATAAGGGGTATATAGGCAGCTATTTGGGGTATATATGTGGCAACACACTAACCCTGACACGCTGACACACTAATGTTGACACATAGACAGATACTAACACACTAATGTTGACACACGGAGAGATGTGGACACAGTGATGCCTACACACAGACAGATGCTGAAACCTGGACACTCACATAGTAACCCTGAAATGTTGACACACTGATGCCCACATACAGACAGATGCTAACACATGGACACAATTATGCTGACACATGGACAGAAGCCGACACGCTGATGCCAACACACAGGAGCTGACACAGCCACACTTACTCCAAACACGCTGACACACTGATGCTGACACACAGACAGATTCTAACATACCGACACACACCATGATGACACACAGACAGATGCAGACATACTGATGCCGACACACAGACATATGCAGATGCATGGACACTGACACAGTAGCCCTGACACATGATGACACATGGATGCCGACACACGTACATATGCTAACACATTAACACAATGATGCCGACACACAGACAGATGCTGACGCTGGCATTGATACTTACCATTTGGCTTCACTGCACAGGATGGCACAGCTGCCGGTTGGGTAAAGAAATGGTGGGCACTGTAGGAAGAGCCGGGGGGGGGGGCTGGGGCTGGGGCATTTCACACTGTTACATATTATACCACACACCATAATGCTTATTACATATTCCACATAAGTGGAATATGTAATAAGCTTTGCCACGGAGGGTTCCATGCTCATTGCCATGGGTGGTGGGTTACATGCTCGTTGTCCAGGGAGGATTACATGCTGGTTGCCAAGGGGGATTACATGCTCATTGCCCCAGGGTTGGTGCACAGTGCGTTAGCGCTACCGGAATCCGCACTTCCAGGTAGCGCTGGGTGCCCTGACAGACGGTAGAGGTGCAGGAAGACCTCTAGCACCTGTCTCCTCCATTTTTGGAAGGGCGGAAAGTCTATGTACATGCAGACAGGTGGGATAGGGGAGGGTGAGGGGGGTAGACACACATGCAGGATAAGGAGAAGACACAGGGGATGACAGTAGAAAACCCCAATATCTTACTGTGGGAAGCAGGGTACAGTTGCATGCACTCTATATCACTTACCACCTCTTTCCAAAGCAGCAGAAGTAGAAGCACCAGCCCTGATAAACTACATTAGCAACAGCTCCTCGGTGTGTTTGGGGGCGGAGCTTCCTTCTGTGTGGAAGGGGAGGAGCCGGAGGGGGAGAGAACTGTGGGTAGTAGGCTTTCAAGTTCTGTCAGGCAGTGCTCAACCTCCAAACACCCCGCCCCTCACGGTCCGCTAAGCCCCGCCCCTCACGGCCCGCAAAGGTCATGTGAAGTGTCAGGAGCCGCCGGGCGTGTGAGCACGTGTGTGACCTGGGGGAGGTGCCTGCTCCAACACTGTGAGTCACTGCTGTAATGCCCCACTGGTCTCTCTGCAGGGGGGGGTGGATCTGTGATTGGGGGGGTGTATGTGTGTATAACGCTGGGTCTGTCAATCATTCTGTGTGTATAATGCTGGGCAGGGGCTGTAACTCCGCCCAGCGTTATACACACAGGCGATTGACAGATCTGGCTAAATATATAAGAGATTATCTACGATAGAGATTAGTCCAATGCAGCTATGTGTATACGTATGTGAGGGAGCACCTGCTGATTTTATTCTGGGTTACATTAGTTGGAATTGGAGTACCCGTTTCTGGAGAAGAATTGCTCACTTGCCTCCTTGGGCCACCAGCTGGAAAAATTACCTGTGTTCATTACTCACTTTGGGATACCACCACCTGCATATTGAGGATTACAGAGATGCATATCGTTGAGGATACCAGTGGCGGATCCAGGGGGGGGGCACCCGGGCACGTGCCCCCCCTGTCATTTCATTTTGTAGCTGAGGACCAGGGCTTTCCAATGAGCCCAGCCCCGTGTCTCTAGCCCCCCGGGAACCGGAGATATCGCCTGGCAAAGCTCTAACGTTTTTGCCCCATAGGATAATGAGAGACCCGTCAATTCCGACCCCACCCAGTTCCGACGGCTGCCAGTTCCCGCCCTGGCATCACAGAAGGTTGCGGTTGATCTCATTCAATTCCAAATCGCTGGGCTTTCAATGTGATACCAGACTGGTCCATATCGGTCAATCGGTTCCAGAGATATTGCGTGTAAACTGATTTTTTTTTTTAAATGTAATTTCATGGCTGTTCATGTTCTTTTAGGGCAGATTACTGGACCAAAATCGTGCAAAGCCCACTCAAAAGTTCTTCAATATGATACTTGTCTCATGTAAATGGGTCAGTTGGTTCCGAAGATATAGCCGGTTAAATGAGATAACTGGTTAAAGGGGGGAGGGGTGGTTTTCTCCCCCCCTCACACCAGAAAATGCAGGGACTAGGCTGGTGTAAAAGGGGCCAACCTGGGAATGCATTTTCTGGTGTGAAAGGGGTATTATTTCAAATAGCCGGGACCTGCAGTGCTCTGAATACAGCTAGGTTCTGCCACTGTCAGTGGCTATCGCTTCTGCCTGGCGGCAGCTGTCCACCATTTTTTCCGCGAGCATGTATTCCCCCTTGGCAATGAGCATGTAATCCCACATGGCAACGATGTAATCCCACATGGCAACGAGCATGGAACCTCTGGCAATGAGCATGGAATCCTTGGCAATGAGCATGTAGATAAGCAGCACTTATGTAGCATAATTTTTAATAGGCATTATGGTGTTTGGCATAATACATAATGGACATAATGGTGTGTAACTTAACGTGTAATGGACATTATGGTGCAAATGTTTATTGGTGGACAAAGTCCCTGTTTATGTAGCTTATTGTGAATTTTGGCTTAATCTGTGTGGCATTATGTGAATTTTGGCTCAATCCGTGTGGCATTATGTGAATTTTGTCTCATTCCATTTGGCATCATGTGTAAGGGGCAATTATAATGGGGTCTAGTATTTTGTTGCATAATGTGTAGAAGTTGTATATGGTGTTGTACACTACACTCAAGGACACGCCACCTGTTGAGTGGCCACACCCCCATTTCCGGAGCGCGCCTTTGGCTCGCACAAAACTACATACTTCACTTTTGTCTCCATGGTGGGCCTGCGTACTTTAAATGCCAGGGCCTATTTTTAATCCTATTCCCACCCTCTCTCTGCCACTCTCTTAGCATGTACACTGGCACCACTAACACGCCCCTCCACCCCCTAAACCATCTTTTATCATGGTGCCCCCCCTGTCATTTTATCCTGGATCCGCCCTTGGAGGATACCCACAATTCAATTGGGTTTGACATCTTCCTTCCAGCGTCACTACAATCCGGCAAGGTTTATGGACCCCAAAAATAACCAGCTTTAGGACGGCTATACCAAATACAATTGCAAGTGCCTCCAAAAAAGACTACCTAACGGGACTCCACTCCAATAAGTATAAAACCCTCACCTTTATTTTATACTCATTTTTGTTCTATTATGTCTAGTTTTAACTAAACCAATGTTGTGTACATGTGTATTTTACTCCTAATTCAGTGGCTATAGATCCACTGCCTATTGCTAATTAACAATAAATATTATACATTGTTTTTTAAACTATACCATATTGATCCAATACTTTAGCGCTCCACATTTTCGTGTCCTAAGATTGCAGCCTTTGGCGGCCGTGCCCTAATATTTGCAGCATTTGGCAAATGTGCCCGTAGTGACTAGTAATGACCGTGCTCTCTCAAATTTATATATATATATATGATAACACTTATCCTTATGTTTCCCCCCTATATACCTAATAGATTGTAAGCTTGCAGCAGGGCCCTCCTACCTCCAAGTCTGTCTGTTACCCAGTTTGTTTTATCACTGTCTACTATTGTAAAGCGCAACGGAATCTGCTGCGCTATATAAGAAACTGCAAATAAATAAATAAATAAATGTATCACTGCCTATCTCCATTGCCAGCTTCCTACCTCTATGACCGTCTGTTACCACTGTTGTTTCCGATTGTAAAGCACAGCAGACTTTTCCTTGCTATATAAGAAACTGTTTATACACAATAAATAATAATTGTCCTAGAATACTGTGGTGACTTCTAATATCCGTATTCTTCAGTAAAGTAAATGTTCCCGATATAATATACATATATGACTTATAATAGTTTGACTATCCAAACAATTCTCAGTATTGATGGCGCTTGAGACAAAACGAGTTATTTATGACCATAGATTGGTTCTGGTTCCACTAGCTACAGATAGCGTTTCTCCAGATAATCCATAAAACTATAACATTTTATAAAGATGATTGTAAAATAAGACGGATGGCCGATACCCAAGTACTGTAAAAACACAGATATTCCTAAATATTTTCCAGATAGTGTAATACATAATAATTCTTTTGTTGTTGATGCCGGTAACATTCAGTATAGGAGGCTTTAACTGGCTGAGATAGTTTTTATTATGAATTTAGCCAGTCCAATTTACTCTGAATAAGCAGCCGTACTTGGGACTGTATATACCTTAATATGGATCATTATGACGTAAGTTAAACACATTTGATAATCAGTCTTTTCCCACTCTATCACCAGCAAGCAATTGATATTACCCTGTATGACAGTGCTCCTCACAGTGATTGCCAGACTAGACAGCGATGTTCCAAGTTGGAACATCACTATCATCAACATTGCAAGTTTTTCCTGGCTCACCATAGAGATGTGTAAAAAATTATTATGGGCTGCTGAATCCACTAAGTTCCCTGCTTGAAGGAGCCAAAAGCAATGGAAATGGTGTGGCCATAGTGAAAAGTGCCCCTAGGTGTAAAACCATATTGGTAAGATAATAGGACTGTACTTAAATTCAATATATTTCTTTCTTCAAGAGAATGTATATAGAGTGTAAGCTTGCGAGCAGTGCCCTCCTTCCTCTATGTTGGTTTGTTTAATCACTGTTGTTTCCAATTGTAAAGCGCAACGGAATATAATGCGCTATAGAAGAAACTGTAAGTAAATAATAATTAAATTAATTTTTTTTAAAGTCCATTTGTAAAAACAATGGTGAAAATGTTTCTTATCTCTGAGTAGTCATTTCTGTATCACAACAATTGTCGCATTTGGTGATGATAACACCGGAATACCCAACGCGTTTCGTCTCACAGAGACTTCATCAGGGTTTAAGCCTTATATATGGTAAAGGTAAATTGCTCTAAATATATTAATGGCTGAGGTAGAGAGGTTTTAGGAATAATTCCCTAGTCCATTATAAAATATAATAACATTCATTCCAGTACAACAAAGAAACGAACCATCAGAGTGATCAGTAGAATGTGTCCTTTCATGTACACAGTCTTCCTAGCAGGGACGTGCGGTGGGATAAATGGCTGAGGAGTCCCTGGCAAGTACCAGAGCCAGATACGCACACAATGTATGAGCCATGGGGTACATGCCGGCATTATACACATGTGCCGCAGTATATACTGCTGGAGATTCGCTGAGTTTTGCACAGAAAAGGTAGCCAGGTGAGGCACTGCAGGTGAGGCATAAACTTTTTACTACAGAGTTTTGACTATAAAAATGATTAGCATAATAAAAATAAGAATTTTTTATATATTATTTATATTTTTGACATACTTTATAAATTCAAACCGACGGCATTTACACTAGAATGACAGGAAAGGCTGTGCCTCACCCCATCGCACGCCACTGCTTCCTAGAGGACACATTCTACTGACCACAACACCTGAACTAAGACGATATGGCTAAGGTTGACAGAGTTGATAGGTCGACATTCAAAAGGCTGAGTATTTTACCCAAATGTTGACATAGTCAACATGGAAACCGTCCAAGTGTACCATGTCGCTTCACACGGCATTGCTGCCCTCGGTACACTATTACATTCTTCTACCATGCCGTAGTGGATGGTAGGGCATGAAATACCGCCTGTCGGCACAAGTCAACTCAAAAACAAACCATGAAAAACTCATGTCGACCGTTTGACTGTTGACCTCCCCCATTGTTGACCTAATGCTTGTGTCAACCTTCCGACTTTTTTTGATCTTAGCCATGTCAACATATTCAGCTGTTGATCTAAGTGACCCCTAAGTGGTCGATCTTCATAGGCTCGACCAGTAACCTATCCCTTATGATGTCATCCCAGCACTGAAATGATTAAATGACACAGACCAAGCCATTATAATGTCCGTCCATTCCGAGCTGCAACACAATAGAGTGAGGAAAACTAATGACATAATATAAAACAGGCCTGCCACACAGAATCAGCGCTGTATGACAGGTGGATGCGGGGACTTCCCACTAGAGGATATAGATTAGTAAATCTCCCATATCACCTTGCCCCATGGGGTGATGAGAGGGATGAATAAAGTATAAATGATTGTACACAACCAGCGATAATTGAGGCCATAATTGAGCAATCGCACCAATAAATCACAGCTCGCACGTTGAAAATAAAATGTAACTTGAATTGTAGACAGGAGACAAGGAAGCTCCACTGATGCCTTCCCCTAATAAAACAGGGGGAGTCTGGCACGCCTCTAACCAATAACATCACTGCACAAATTGGAAACGCATGTTCGAGGCATGGTGGTCTACGACATTTCAACTCATAAAAGTTATTTTTCCTGGTGTCATCATTCAAAGCTTTTCCTTTCAGAAATGGCAGCCCCACAGACCCGCACTTGACAAATCACTTTTCTTCATAAAAAAAAAAAATATATATATATATTTTCTGAAAGTGAAAAGTAGCATATTTTTACCCAGTAAATGTGTGGCCCTGTAAACTCTGAACCGACGTTGGCCTTTGTTTCTTGTGACCTATGTGAGAGTGATTTATACCCTTCTAACAATCCCAGCCAGCGAGAGGTGAAACATACTGTATGTGTCCAATTCAGCTCTTGAGATTTGACACTTGGTGATCACGTTAAGGATTTTCTTTTTGTATGGAGCCCTCTGTGTGATCCTACGTGTGGAACTGTCAGGCCCCTGAACTTGTGTCCCATGGAACTTACACTTTATTTTTCATGGCAGAGCGGCATAACAACTGAAGTCATTTATATTTGGGTAATGTACCTAAACCTTCCATGCAGTTACAAAAGAATAGGAAGGGTGTCCAATTATTTTGTCTCTGTGAAATACAGTGAACGTACACATAACAAGTGAGGTCATAAAAACATTGTATTCTGTACTGTAAATTGGCAAAGCCGCTTCTAGATTAGCATTAAAACCATCTATCGAAATTCTAAAAATGTTTTCCACAGGCCTCTATTTTGGCTCTAGGATTCCATTCTGTCCAGGCAGGGCCGGATTAAGGTCTGTGGGGGCCCTTTACAGGAAACTTGTGAGGGCCCCATCAATAAAGGTTAGGTGCATTGACCTCTCCTGCTACTGAGTCCAGTCACATGACTCACATTTAAACATCGTTCTCTGTCTCGTGAGGTCATCATTACACTTTTTACCACGACGGCAGCAGCAGGCACAGGCCGCTCCTCTGATCCTTTAGTGTCAGCGCCTCTTTCATGTTTGGGGGGAGCGAGCAGCCCCCCCTCCTCATTCCGACACCCCTGAATGCATACTTACTTTCATACATACTTAAATACATATATGCCAAAATTTTTAGACAATTGTCAGGGACCTCCTGATTCTAAGATGCAGGGACGTAGGGAGGGCGGATCCTGTGGAGCACGAGCTCCGGGCGCCGAGACATCAAAGGGCGCCGGAGCCGTGCAGCCCACTCCCCCGCTTCCTGCTCTGCTGCCCTGTCCTCTGCTATTAAGTCTTCCGCTGGACTGCTATCCATTAGGCGCTTGCGGTCCAGCAGCCAATCAGAAGCAGCATTGATGGCTGCTGGACCGCAAGCGCCTATTGGCTAGCAGTCCAGCAGGAGACTTCATTGAAAATAGCTGCGGACAGAGCCAGCTAAGCCGGGCAGTGCGGGGAGCAGGCAGGGGAGGAGTCCCCCTTGGCAACAATATTAGTCCCCCTAGGCAACAAGTCCCTCTTGGCAACAATATTAGCAGGGCCGGCACCACAACTAGGCAGCTCTGGGCATTTGCCTAGGGTACCGGCCACTGGAGGGCGCCAATGTGCAGCAGGGAGCAGAGAGGTGAGTGGCATCGAAGGCCTCCCATACCCCCCCCACCCCCCCCCAGAAATGACGCGGCGGCCTGCAGAGACCATGTGCCCCCACAACGCCGGCTCCCCCAAGCCACTGCTTGGGCTGCAGTGCCATTGTTACGCCACTGGTCCGGGGGAATGTGGGACACTTGCTCACCTTTCCAGGCTGGGAGGGCCACCCAATTTTCAGGAGGGTAAGCAAGTACGGAGATATAGCTGGTGCAGCGCGTGATTATACCTATGTCCCAAGTATTTGTACCCAAGTGCCGCAGAAACAAACACATCAACCGCTGACCATACGCCAAAGTCCTAACAGCATTTGTGCATGACGGTACATCATTTCACTACCCGCTGCCACTTCCTTTGTTCATTTCTAATGTTGAAAGTTTGACTTAGTCATTTAATTATCCACAATTAGAATCTAACTTTAATGCTTTGAAACTCATAAAGGAAGTCTCCATCTAAAGTGCTATCTTGATCCCCATTCACGTTTTCTTTTTATAGATTTCTGAGGATGCTATCTCCGGAATCTCTCTTCACTCAAACGTAAGTGAAATTTTTATCTTGCTTTAGGATAACAGGACATAAATTTATGGCTTCAGCAACAGAACCTTCCTGTCTGGCACTATATTTCTCAGTGACGGCTGTGGCATTTCAGGGAGAACTACAGAAATCTGCCGGTCTAGCTGTAACTGCGCTCTCCTAATAGGATTCGTTACAGATTTTTAATAAGATCCCCATTGACAATTTATGGAGACAGGTTTTCTCTAAGTGACGCACAATACTCCAGGAAAGTGTTATCTAATCTACAATAACACAACCGTTATTAGTTTTTTTTTTTTTTTTACCCAGCTAGGTCAGCTTAAAGCAGGCGTGGCCAAACTACGGCCCTCCAGCTGTTGGGAAACTACAAGTCCCATCATGCCTTACTACAATTGTGCTATTAGGGAGTGCTAAAACTATGGCAAGGCATGCTGGGATGTGTAGTTTCACAACAGCTGGAGGGCTTAAAGGGACTGTATGCAATGCATATGTACCATTCGGTAAATAGCAATTGTTAGCATTGACAGAAATAAACCATGTGCACTGCAGGGGGGCAGATGTAACATGTACAGAGAGAATTAGATTTGGGTGGGGTTTTACTTCAAAGTGAGATCTATATTGCAGTGTAAAAATAAAGCAGCCAGTATTTACCCTGCACAGAAACAAAATAACTCACCCGAATCTAATTCTCTCTGCACCTGTTACATCTGCCCCCCTGCAGTGCACATGGTTTTGTCCATCTAGAGCAGGGCTGGGCAACACCGGCCCTCCAGATGTTAGTGAACTACACATCCCAGGATGCTTTGCATTAGTTTTGCCATGTGGCCATGCTGAAACTGATGCAAGGCATGCTGGGATGTGTAGTTCATCAACATCTGGAGGGCCGGTGTTGCCCAGCCCTGATCTAGAGTGAACTAGAATAAGGCCCATAGTAACAGCGATGAATAGATTCAGTGTGTATGGCAGTGGCATCCAAACACAGCAAAGGAAGGCTAGGGACAGCCCAGTAAGCATAAATGGGGGTGTGACACAAAGCCACGCCCCCAATGTGATGTGCTATATGGTGTGTGATGCGTGACTATGATCCCATTCAAATCTTGTAAGGTATAATGGAGGTCATTCTATATGGCAAACTCACTTGTACATTCGCATGGGGGTTTGATGGTGGAGCTCTGCGCATGTGCATATTCGCTTATTCGCCCTGCGTTTCCTGGGTGCACCCACAAGAATGCTGGGCGTCCCCATGCAAATGCAGGTGAGCACCTGGCTTCCGGGGCGGGCGACTGATGTAACCGGATGTCAGCTGCCGTCTCAGTTCTCGGAGCTGGACGCCACAGATCTAAGTCTGCAGAGATTTGCGAGCACTGAAGTAATCATTTGATGGTCACTGTCCTTTGAATGATTCCAGGCCTGCATGCTAGCCTGTGAAAGGAGGTTATGCAATACATCCATTCGCAGTGCTGCAGGTACATTCGCCACGCAGCAGGGGGCGGCGTTCGCACAACCAGCAGGCGGCGTTCCAAGGGCCGCTAAGCAGCGAACTAAAGGTGGCCATACACACGCAGATTTATCTGCAGATCTGGCTGGTTGGAACAAAAACATGGTTATGGATGAGAGCAAATGACAGTTGACCATTTGCTTAGAAATGCTGGAAACCTGACAAACTGTCACTCATCCATAACCATGTTTTTGTTCCAACCAGCCAGATCGGAAGATAAATCTTACTAGTGTATGGGCACCTTAACGCTGCTTAGCAAGCCAACCAGAATGACCTCCAATATCCCAACTGCCTTCAAGGACTACAACCGTACAGCTGCTTGTATAGAAACCTGCCCACACAATGGGGCAGATGTACTGAGCCTGGAGAAGTGATGAAGCGGAAGGTGATAACGCAACAGCCAATTCGCTCCTAACTGCCACGTTATAGGCTGGGTTTGATCGGGCAGTTAGGGGCTGACTGGCTGGGGCATTATCACCAGTCACTTTATCATCTACTCCATTACGAGCAACAATATTAAAAAATATGTAAAGTACAAAAATGACATTAATTTTGAAGGGAAACAAAAATATAATTATATATGGCCGACCCCGTGGCCGGGTGGTAGCTGGTCATTATCATGCGGTCATGACGATGGGACTATTGTTATGTGGAGCCCTGAAGCTGGATCTCCATTTGCCTAATTGTTAATATGGCCTTGGCTTTAGCACATCGATGATAAGGTTGGTTTTGCTTTTTATATGAACGTCTTGAACTTTGCCCCAAACTATTGTTTTCTGTAATGTTCTTTCATGTACCTGTAATCACATGATCATACAAAATAATTCCTCTCATTGTTATTACTGAATAATGAGGCAATACCCGATAATAAGAAGTCTAGGCGTAAGATACGAGATAGTCTCGCAGCTACGTCTGGGAGGAAAAGATCTAAACATAATAGCAGACAATCTAAGCGCATGTTACCAGGACTATAACTCAGGGTTGCCGACTTTTAAAAGCTCCTCTCCGGGAGAAGCCCGGAGAGGAGACTTTCAGCAGGAGTTCAGGGGGCGGGGCTTAAACGTGACATCATTAAGCCCCGTCCCCATGAAGGAAAGTTACTCAATTTGGCTATCTCCGTGGAGGGGGCGGGACTAAATGACGCAATTAAGACACTTTAGCCCTGCCCCCTCCCCGGAGATCTGCAGATAAGGTCATTTAAATGCCGCGGTCAGGGGGGGGGGGGGGGCGCAATCAGGGGGGGGGGGGGAGCAGGGGTCCCCCAGAATCCGGGAGGGTTGGCAACCCTGCTATAAATGTCAATCTGCACAATTCCGTGAGACAGACCAGTGGAAACGTTCATATGGTTACGCAGCAGTATAGAGGATTCTTGGGATTCTTGCAGAGCTCATAATAATCGTGGTCACCAGAAGAAAGTGCTCACATTTGGTTTGGTGCATACAGATGGAGCAGCCCTCATTTGGTTTGGTGCATACAGATGGAGCAGCTCTCATTTGGTTTGGTGCATACAGATGGAGCAGCCCTCATTTGGTTTGGTGCATACAGATGGAGCAGCTCTCATTTGGTTTGGTGCAGACAGATGGAGCAGCTCTCATTTGGTTTGGTGCAGACAGATGGAGCAGCCCTCATTTGGTTTGGTGCATACAGATGGAGCAGCCCTCATTTGGTTTGGTGCATACAGATGGAGCAGCCCTCATTTGGTTTGGTGCATACAGATGGAGCAGCTCTCATTTGGTTTGGTGCATACAGATGGAGCAGCTCTCATTTGGTTTGGTGCAGACAGATGGAGCAGCCCTCATTTGGTTTGGTGCATACAGATGGAGCAGCCCTCATTTGGTTTGGTGCATACAGATGGAGCAGCTCTCATTTGGTTTGGTGCATACAGATGGAGCAGCTCTCATTTGGTTTGGTGCAGACAGATGGAGCAGCCCTCATTTGGTTTGGTGCATACAGATGGAGCAGCCCTCATTTGGTTTGGTGCATACAGATGGAGCAGCTCTCATTTGGTTTGGTGCATACAGATGGAGCAGTTCTCATTTGAGCTGCTCCTAGCGATAGAATCGGCAACCGCCGCTCTGCGCCATCTGACAGAAAGGGGTGCTCGTGCCCTGTTCTGTCGGAGCCCTCCGCCGCCCTCCGTTGGCTCCCCGTCCTCCCCCGCACCCCTCACTCACCCTGCCCGTCTCCCTGAAGCGGAGACAGGCAGGGAATCCGCTCCCGCTGCCGTGCTGATGGAGCCCCTGTCCGCCAGCCTGCGCCGGTTCAGGAGATCTGACAATTCGAAAGGCTGACTGACAGGTGCTCCATCTGTACGTATTTCTACCAGATTAATGTAAATGTAATTACACAGCGGTGTAATTACAATTAAGGGGGTCATTCAGACCTGCTCGCTAGTGTGCGTACCCCATCAAACGCACACACCCCCACCAACCGAATCCCGTGATGAGAGAATATGTGAACTCTTACACATCCGCGCACTTGCAGCCGCATAGAGGATAAACCACCATCAAACTAACTTTCCTCCCTCCGCAGATACAAGAAAGCCTATACTTGCTTTCATGATGCACGTAGATTGGGGAATTGGGGGCGGGTGCTGATGTCATGTGACATCAACCGCCCGCCCCCGAGCAGGCATTGGCGGTCACAGGGGTACGCCCAGCGTTTCTATGGGCACATCCATAAAACACTGGGCAGATAGGGATAGGAGGTGGGGTGTTTGTGGGCTAAAAATTGTCACAGCTCAAAGTGAAAAGTAAAAACTGTCACAGCTCAAAGTGAGAGTACATTGCAGAAGCCGTCATTTGGACGGGCTTTTAATTCGTTAACTTAATAATTCACACACTCAAAAAACAAGACTATCTTATAAAACGGTGATGCATAAAACTCTGTCAGCCAGATGTAATAGCTTCAGAGTTCGTGATGGTGCGGGATGCCCGACAAGTTCGGTGATCGTGCGGGATGACGGACAAGTTCGGTGATCGTGCAGGATGACGGACAAGTTCGGTGATCGTGCGGGATGCCGGACAAGTTTGATGATAGTGCGGGATGCCGGACAAGTTCGGTGATCGTGCAGGATGATGGACAAGTTCGGTGATTGTGCAGGATGATGGACAAGTTCGGTGATCGTGCGGGATGATGGACAAGTTCGGTGATCGTGCGGGATGCTGGACAAGTTCGGTGATTGTGCGGGATGATGGACAAGTTCGGTGATCGTGCGGGATGCCGGACAAGTTCGGTAATCGTGCGGGATGATGGACAAGTTCGGTGATTGTACGGGATGTCGGACCAGTTTGGTGATCGTGCGGGATGCCGGACAAGTTTGATGATAGTGCGGGATGCCGGACAAGTTCGGTAATCGTGCGGGATGATGGACAAGTTCGGTGATTGTACGGGATGTCGGACCAGTTTGGTGATCGTGCGGGATGCCGGACAAGTTCGGTGATCGTGCGGGATGCTGGACAAGTTCGGTGATCGTACAGGATGCCGGACAAGTTCGGTGATCATGCGGGATGATGGACAAGTTCGGTGATCGTGCGGGATGCCGGACAAGTTTGTTGATAGTGCAGGATGCTGGACAAGTTTGGTGATCGTGCGGGATGATGGACAAGTTTGGTGATCGTGCGGGTTGCTGGAAGATTTCAGTGATCTTGCGGGATGTCGGACAAGTTCGGTGATCGTGCGGGATGCCGGACAAGTTTGATGATAGTGCGGGATGCCGGACAAGTTCGGTAATCGTGCGGGATGATGGACAAGTTCGGTGATTGTACGGGATGTCGGACCAGTTTGGTGATCGTGCGGGATGCCGGACAAGTTTGGTGATCGTGCGGGATGCTGGACAAGTTCGGTGATCGTACAGGATGCCGGACAAGTTCGGTGATCATGCGGGATGATGGACAAGTTCGGTGTTCGTGCGGGATGCCGGACAAGTTTGTTGATAGTGCGGGATGCTGGACAAGTTTGGTGATCGTGCGGGATGATGGACAAGTTTGGTGATCGTGCGGGTTGCTGGAAGATTTCAGTGATCGTGCGGGATGTCGGACAAGTTCGGTGATCGTGCGGGATGCCGGACAAGTTCGGTGATCCTACAGGATGCCGGACAAGTTCGGTGATCGTGCGGGATGCCAGACAAGTTCGGTGATCGTACAGGATACCGGACAAGTTCGATGAGGACATTTTTTTAAAGTGGCAATCACAAGGCAAAACAGTGCCTTGCACACGATTGCCCCTTTTAAAATAAAAAGTCCACCTATAACTGTTGGTTGATATTTAACATGTATAAAACTGTCATGAATATCCCATTAGAGTTTTCTCTCCTCTGTTTTATCCCTTTTCATCATAGGGGTTAAAGCTTCTTTTAAATATTAGTATTCATAACTATCAGGAATCATTGAGCCCCTTTGAAGCACTAAGTGTATCCCGTAAGTTATAGCAAAAAGGAACTTTATTATGATCAAATGCTATGTTTAATGGGAAGTGATAGAATCTTGCATAAAAGGGACTTTCCATGAAACAAGCACATCCGGTTCCATTTAAGTGTAATAGCCTTCCTGTGGCCCTCATTACATGGCTTCATGTGCGCGGCTCAGGATAAATAACCAGGCCTCCTGTTATGGATGTTACATTTTATAAGCAGTATTACATTTATCTTCGTCAGCTGGATTGGACAGCTCCACTTTGTAGAGGCCGAGCTGTCTGTATGGCTGCTGGGAATGGAATTGAATATACACAAGTTTGCAGATGAGCTGAAAAGAAACTGGACTGGACAATAGCTGTTACTACATAACGGTCATTTTCCTTGCAAATATACACCTTGGGGTCAATGCAATTAGGGGTGAAGGGTGCCACGTGCCGTTGCCGCAGCGTGCACTCTTTGGGTCAGACAAAAATTGTGCAAAATTGGTAGGATCCCTATGGGGCAGCAAGAACATTTGTGTGAATGCATGTAGCTGTGAAGTTCGGCAGTTGCCGGTAAGACTCCCACTCACAAGGGAAGGGGCCAGAGCAGGGGAACGCCCAGTGCTTTATGGGTTGTCCCCATGAACGTCACATGACATCAGCACCCGCCCCCTCTGCGGCGGACACCGAAGGAAATAAAAGTCCGTTCAGGCTGAGTTTTCTTTCCGGTGGTTGGCGATCACCGAATTATTTCTCTCCCCTTTCGACCCCATGTGAGGGGATTTGGTGGCTGGGGGGAGGAGGCGAATGACCGCTCCTCAGCGAGAGGTGTTGATTCACTATAAATTTATGTGCGTTGGATATTCATTTTCTATTCTGGATTCTACATTTTAGGGGAATATTCAATTTGGGCCCGACAGTCGTGATCCTGTCCCGTTCTTGTCCGGCTCGACTAAGAATCAGCAGGCGCAATTCAATGTCCTGCCTGCCGAACGCCGAAAAGGGGGCGCGGCCACAAGATACGCCCGTGGATCGGTGAGCTATGGCCAGGAGCTCAACAATCCACGGCCGTTCTCGGCAGAAGGAGCCCGACTACTTCTAAAGTCGGGCCCGTTCTGCCGAAATCCCTGTTTAATTCTGTCTGGAAAGACAGCATTGAATAGGGCCCGTCGCTATTTCCCCCATAGGGAATAGTGGCAGGGGGATTGAATACCCCCCTAAGGAGTCAAATAGTTCTATTCATATATTATACATTGCAAATACATGTTTAGAAATACACAACGCAGATTTTACTACAAGCAATGTTACCAATTCATTTGATTACCTATTAACAGATAAATAAATGTTCCACGTTTGAATTCCCAATGTTCCCTGATATTATATCTAAGATTTGCATTTAAAAAAAAAATTGGATCAAGAGTTAAAATTTTCGCAATAAAAAATGAAATTGTTTTATAATCCTGATGGAACTAGGAAACACAACTCCCTTTATTACTAGAATCATTTATATTAAGAGTTTTGATAATCTGTAACAGATGGTGTATGTCAATATCATCCCCCACAAGGTTAATAGCCCTTGTCAACAAATCTATCATAAAGAAAACCACCCTGTGTATGAAAGTCGTCAGGATTAGTACAATTTCTCTTTTTAGATTGCGATTGGTCTTTAAGAGTTTGTCCTAATCCAAGTATCCTTATGTGCACTATCAGTAAAACAATGTGCATTTGCATCCATAAGATTAATGTGCATGTTAGTATAATTTACATTTCCGTAAATCTACTCCAACTTTGTAAGTTAGGCATAAGAGAATGTGTCCCTCTGATAACAGAGACACCATATTAAGGGGCCTATTTATGTGATGCAGCCAAAATCCTAGCAGTTCAGAAGTCCGACCGCGGGATCTTAATGGTCAGAATCCCGACGGATCTAGTAGGTAAGTACTGGGGTTGGGGTACAGGCACTACAGTACAGGCACTAGGAGGACTGATAGGTTGTAGCAGTGGGGGAGGTGTAAGGCCGTGGGAGGGGATGATTATTTTGGGCTGTGGGAGGAAGAGATTAGAGTTAGGCTGCGGTGAGAGTTAGGCTGTGCCGGGGGGGGGGGGGTTACACTGCAGGAGGGGAGGTTAGGGTTAGGCTGCAGGAGGGGATGGTTAGGGTTATGCTGTGGGAGCAAGAGGTTATGGTTAGGATGCTTGAGGGGAGGTTAGGGTTAGGCTGCGGGTGTGGATGGTTAGGGTTAGGCTGCGGGTGTGGATGGTTAGGGTTAGGCTGCAGGAGGGGATGGTTAGGGTTATGCTGTGGGAACAAGAGGTTATGGTTAGGATGCTTGAGGGGAGGTTAGGGTTAGGCTGCGGGTGTGGATGGTTAGGGTTAGGCTGCGGGTGTGGATGGTTAGGGTTATGCTGCGGGTGTGGATGGTTAGGGTTAGGCTGCGGGTGTGGATGGTTAGGGTTATGCTGCGGGTGTGGATGGTTAGGGTTAGGCTGCGGGTGTGGATGGTTAGGGTTATGCTGCGGGTGTGGATGGTTAGGGTTATGCTGCGGGTGTGGATGGTTAGGGTTAGGCTGCGGGTGTGGATGGTTAGGGTTATGCTGCGGGTGTGGATGGTTAGGGTTATGCTGCGGGTGTGGATGGTTAGGGTTAGGCTGCGGGTGTGGATGGTTAGGGTTATGCTGCGGGTGTGGATGGTTAGGGTTAGGCTGCGGGTGTGGATGGTTAGGGTTAGGCTGCCGATGCAGATAGTTAGGGTTAGGATGCGGGTGTGGATGGTTAGGGTTAGGCTGCGGGTGTGGATGGTTAGGGTTAGGCTGCGGGTGTGGATGGTTAGGGTTAGGCTGCCGATGCAGATAGTTAGGGTTAGGCTGCGGGTGTGGATGGTTAGGGTTAGGCTGCGGGTGCGGATAGTTAGGGTTAGGCTGCGAGTATGTGTGGTTAGGGTTAGGCTGCGGGTGTGGATGGTTAGGGTTAGACTGCCAGTGCGGATAGTTAGGGTTAGGCTGCGGGTGTGGATGGTTAGGGTTAGGCTGCGGGAGGGGATGGTTAGGGTTAGACTGCCAGTGCAGATAGTTTGGGTTAGGCTGCGGGTGTGGATGGTTAGGGTTAGGCTGCAGGAGGGTATGGTAAGGGTTAGGCTGCGGGAGGTGAGGTTAGGTTTACGCTGCAGGTGTGGATGGTTAGGGTTAGGCTGCGGAATGAAGAAGTTAGGGTTAGGCTACACGAGGAGTGGGTTAGTTGTAATAAAATACACAAGTGTTGCAGGAATTTGTACTGAGACACTCAATGGCAGTGTCTCAGATCCACTGCTTGTACACAAAGATGCAGTTATCAGACGCACCCTGGTCATTCATCGCCTGTCTGTGCAACCCTATGGTCACACAGCATGGCCTTTGTAAGTAAGACATTGGAGACATTTTTACTGCAAGCTGTGCCACGCCCTGAAACGGTTGCAAAACGGTCCGCCCACAAACATTCCCTTGCCAATCACTATGCAGAATCCTAACTGTGGCCTCCATCACAAGACCATCACAGTACAGGCGCAGAGGCATCTAAGCCTCTCCACTGCGTTTGTCATTGTTACTGCATTGTTCTCTGACTCAGAGAGACGCGTAGATCTATAAGCGGAGGAGACAGAGGAGGGATGGCTCTGACTCAGAGAGACGCGTAGATCTATAAGCGGAGGAGACAGGAGGAGGGATGGCTCTGACTCAGAGAGACGCGTAGATCTATAAGCGGAGGAGACAGGAGGAGGGATGGCTCTGACTCAGAGAGACGCGTAGATCTATAAGCGGAGGAGACAGGAGGAGGGATGGCTCTGACTCAGAGAGACGAGTAGATCTATAAGCGGAGGAGACAGGAGGAGGGATGGCTCTGACTCAGAGAGACGCATAGATCTATAAGCGGAGGAGACAGGAGGAGGGATGGCTCTGACTCAGAGAGACGTGTAGATCTATAAGCGGAGGAGACAGGAGGAGGGATGGCTCTGACTCAGAGAGACGCGTAGATCTATAAGCGGAGGAGACAGGAGGAGGGATGGCTCTGAATCAGGGAGCTTGCTTTCTAGCAAACTAACAAGTGGTCGGACACAAAATAAGGAAAGTCCATAGGGGTAATGTTGCCCGATATTATGGCTGCCCCCATAATGCTTGGGGCAGGGATAATGCAGGGGTCAGTAGGCTTGTGGAATGAGTGAGTTTGTAGGAAGCATTTGATGCAATAGAGGTTTGGGGGAAGTCTGATGGAGACAGCAAGAGCGTTCCATAGATTGGAGTCAGTGCGGGAAACGGGAGCGGGCGCCAGATGAGGTTCCAACAGTCAAGATCCCGATGGTCAGTAACCAAACTGTTCAAACCCATGGTAGTGAGGGGTCATAAACAGTGGGGTGGAGAGTCGGCAGTCACTGGTTGATCAGAAGGGGATGGTGATTGGACATACGGTCATTTGGCCAACCACAGCCATAGCTTAGGTCGACACATGAGATAGGTCGACATGGCTACGGTTGACATGGTTGGAAGGGCGACACAAACATTAAGTCGAAAATTGCAAGGTCGACACCGAAAAGGTTGACATACATTTTTTTTTTTAGTTTTTTTTTTCTTAAGCTGTTATGTGCCGCAGGTGGTATTTCAGGCTTGTCCAAACTATGGCCCTCCTCTGTTGTGAAACTACAAGTCCCATCATGCCTTGCCACAGTTTTACTATTAGGGAATGCTAGAACTATGGCAAGGCATGCTGGGATGTGTAGTTTCACAAGTGTGGACATGCCTACCCTAGGGCATGGAGGGAGAATTATAATAGTGTGCCCGAAGCATACCGAGCGATTGACATGTTAGGTGATGCGGTACACTTGGACGGTGCCGTGTCCGCTAAGTTTACATTCATGACAAAACAAACCTTGAAAAACTCATGTCGAATTTTTGACTGTCGACCTTGCCATTGTCGACCGAATGCTTGTGTCAAACTTTAAACCCTGTCGATCTTAGCCATGTCAATTATTTCATGTGTCGAACTAAGCCATGTCGACCGTCAGTGGTCCACCCAATGCATGTCGACCAAATAAAGGTTCATCTAATGACCCCTGCCCGTCTGACGGGGTCGGTGAGACATCTGTAGCTTATCACATGATGATACAGTTTATTAGAATATGCTGCAAGTTCCAGAATTACAGACGTGTGTTGTTTTTTTTTTCTATATCTTTCCGTTTAGCTTTTGTTCAGAGGCCCTGAATCTCCGCAAGGGCATCTATGGTGGGCGTCTGTGCATGCATAGGGTCATTTCTGCGCCGGCCATGGCAGATTGTTCGCCGCGCGCATGCACCCAAGTGTGCGGGCGGGTGGGGGGGCAGAGAGGGGTGTTGGTTTAGCGGGCCATGCCATTCGCTTATGGGAACGCCCAGCGTTTCATGGGCATCCCCATGAGAACGCCGGGTGTGCTCATGCCAATGGGCCGATGACGCGGGTGCGGGGAGGCGCCCACTTCCTTCAGAGAGCACACGCACATCTATGGTTGCTCTGAGATGTGCATGTGCCCTCCACATCATTCGATGGTCAGCCACCATCAAAGAATGATGTGGGAGTCGTCGTCCCCCCCCCCCCGCGCGCGCAGGCTGCGAATGAATGTTTATGTAAAAAATCCATTTGCAGCCAGTGCGTGCGAACAACAACACACTGCGAATGGGTGCCGGCCGGGCCACCATTTGCAACCAGAATAACCCCCAGAGTGCGTAAATCTCTGCTTTGTCCTCACCAGCTAGATTTTTTGCATAGAATTGTTAGTGAGTGTATGATTCATGGTTTGTATAAACACTCCTGTAACAGGGTAGCAGTACCAGTCTCAGCCTTGTTTAATAAGTCATCATCACAGCTGTTACTGGCACAAGCCTCACAAAAATTCCAGCAAGAACACTCTGCTTTGGGAATCACTTCATAGAAGGGGGGACGGGCTTCGCTGTTTTATTACCTACATAACCCGATGTTATCTTACTGTATATACTGTATATACCAGAGAACACTGCTGCTGTGGAAGTCACCCCTCTCAGAATGTGTATTGATTCCAGTAATATAACAAAGTAATTTGTGTATGTGTTATATTATATGTGCCACCTGGGACTCTCACCTGTTTCCAGGCAGCCAGGACTGGTGGGGAAGTTAGGAATTCAAGTAACTGTATCACAGACTTTTGAGAAAGGCGTGAACTTTCCACAGAGCTTACATAAGGGGTGTCGGACACGGTCCCGACAGTCATTTACCCGACGTCGGCATCCCGACTCATACCTCCCAACTGTCCCGCTAAACAATGGAATACGGTCAATAGGTCGACATAGGAAAGGTTGACATTAATTGGGTCGACCACTGAAGGTCAACCTTGGTTAGGTTGACACCTGAAATAGGTCGACATGCTTAACGTCGACATAGGTGGAAGCTCGACACAAGCCTTATGTTGATACTGGCAATGTTGACAGTCAAAAGGTCGACATGGGTTTTTCACTTTTGTTTTAGCCAACATGTGCCGACAGGCGGTATTTAATGCCCTACCATCCAATAGGGCGTGGAGGGTGAACATAGTAGTGTGCCGAGTGTAGCTGAAACGGTTGATTGTGTCGACATTAGGGACAGGATACCTGTGATACCTGTGAAGCCCGCGAAGGGACGCGCTTACCTGTGAAGGTATCCGCGTCCCCTCGCGGGGCTCGCTGCGCTCACCACGCTTCGGGCTCGGTGGCTCGCTGCGCTCGCCACACTATTCTATTCTCACTCCACGCCCTAGTGGATAGTAGGGCATGAAAAGGTCGGAGGACGCGTACCGCCGCCCCGCGCGGGCTCGCTGCGCTCGCCACGCTTCGGGTTGACGTTGATCGTGGGGTGGCGTTAACAATTGTGGCGGTCATTTCACACTTGAGGGTGCCTATTTGGCCTCTGTGGGCCATTTAACATTGTTTCCTATGGAAAAATCGTGTCAATTGAGGCATTGAACAGAAAATCGTGTCCATTAAGAAATTGAACATTGGTCCCTATGGGAAATCGCGGGCATCGCGTCGCACCCGATTTTTAGTGCATTCAATGCCCGCGATGACCGCGATTTCTAGTGGCGCCGTGAAAGTAAAGAAGTACCAAACAACGTAATTTGTGGGGGAGGGGCTAAAATGACGTGAAATTACGCGATTTGCATTATTTTAGCCCCGCCCCTCGCCAAAGACCCGCGAAAACTGGTAATTTTGTGCAGCATGGAAGGGGGGTGTGGGGGCTGCCTGGCAAATGCGGGAGGATTGCCCACCTTCCTGGGGGGCAGGGAGGGCCCGGGAGCGCCCGGTGCCTCGCTACGCTCGGCACACTATTTAATTCTCCCTCTATGGGTGTCGTGGACCGAATCCCCAACCCAGGGTTGCCTACTTTTAAAGTCTCCTCTCCGGGAGAAGCCAGACAGGAGACTGTCAGCAGACATAGACTGCCTGCATTCCAGGAGGCTTGCCCCCCTTTCCGGGGGGCTGAGAGAGGGACCCGATTTCCGGGACCCTCCCAACCATGTGTTGAGTCGAATCTGCATTGTCAAAAACTGATGCTAAGTTGTCGCATCTGCGGGCATTTTTGGTCAAAGAACGCGTGGATTGGTGACATTCTCCGACCATCGAAAATTTTGCGACAGTTGGAGAGATTGAATAGGTAGGTTTGTTTCCTGATGCTGCTGCTCATGTTATTAATACACATTCTCATCTTATATTCACTACAGATCAAGAATATATGCAAAAATAATAAATCTATAAAGTTTATTTCACTCGCTGCCAATCAGTAATCGCCGGGTACCTGCAGAATTTACTGCAGGTGTAACCCTCCCCAGTACAAACCAACAAAATGGCGCCTGAGACTAGGGATGGGTAATCATATGATGTTTCATCGGTAACATCGGATTTATGGTTCCAATGTTCGATGTTTAACCCTGCGATGTTGAGGATCCAATGTTTCATCACATCGCAAGTTTTCTCCCCCCGATGTTTTTCTCAATCTTCCAATGTTTTTTCTTTTGTGTGTCAATGTGTGCTGCTTTCAATGCTTAGCAGCCAGCTCACTCTCTCCTTGATTTATATTCATTAAAAACTTAAGAGACTGATAAAAAAAAAAAAACATTAACAAACAGGACAGTATCACTGCTGGCTGGGCTTTCATATGTGTGTGTGGCTGTGTGAAAGACAGTCTGGCCAGCCATTCAGCAGTAGCACACAGGACAGCCCCATTCCTGCCTCACTGCAACTGGTGCTGTTAGTGAGTCACTGTCACACAGGTCTGGTTTGCATATCAGTGCTGATATACAGACCACACTGTGCTAGAAGCACTACAGCAGACAGCGACACTCCAGGCAGGGAAGAGGAACTGCATGGGTTTTCAGAGATAGCGGATGCTAGAATGAACAGTATATTACGATAGTCACTAGTAGTGACATAGTGGTGAACTCCCTTCATATTTATTTTATTTATTAATAGTTTCTTATATAGCGCAGCATATTAACTTGAGCTTTACAATAGGAGACAGTGATACAACAAACTGGGTATTTACAGTCAGTCAAAGGTATGAGGGCCCTGCTCGCAAGCTTACAATCTATCAATTGATTTATTATTATGCAGCAAGCATATCACAGCACCTTACAAAGGGCCTGATTCAGTTGTGGATGCAGACATTTGCACAGTTTATTTCTGTGCAGTGATTTATTAGTAACAGTGGCTGCAGATACTGAGTGACAGGTACAGTAGTTTCAATTTGAGGGAGGGGATGGGGGCTGGTTTGTCAAATGCAGACGTGTTTCAAACATTCATTTGCAGTTGCACTGGCTCCAGCGTCTTTGTTCTGATGGTTATTCTAAGCAACAATAGGGTTGCTCAGATGTTTGATGTTGGCAATGTTGCATCTTTTATCCTTAAGTGGTGGATTTGAGAGTGCAACTGCATCCACCTCTGAATTAGGCCCAAAGTTTTTCCATATTAAAACAATCGTGATAAATGTATTTAAATTAAAGTATTTTTTTTATGAATTAGCATTAGCTTGCTATTACAAATGCCAGCATAGTCATGTTTTTTTATAACTTGTTACGGAGAGTATCATAAAGAACCCACTAAGATTCTGGAAACTGATGGAACCAACATACCCAAATCTTGCCAAAATAGCTAGATGATATTCAACAACTGTGGCCACTTCAGTACCTTCAGAACGCCTGTTCTCTAAAGCTGGTGAAATTAAAGGTAAAACCAGGAATAGGCTAGATGGGAAACTACTGTCAAAATTACTATTTCTGAACAATGTGGATAAGAAAATTTGGGGGCCAGTTTGAAAGTATGCTGGACTGGAGTCTCCCCTTCCCCAATTTCTGTTATTCTCCTCCCAGTTTTTATTTTGTTTTATCCACCTGTATTGTGAGGCCCATAATTAATGTACCTCAATCGTAAATTCCTATTTTGCTACAAAGAGTTTTTTTCAATGTACTATGTGATTGTTCTATGTAGTATGTTCTATGTTGCACTGTGTGTACAGTTTTTTTGTTATTTTCTATGATCAACATAAGTTATAAACTTAATAGAGGTATTATTTATCATTTCAGAAGCTTATTAGTGCATTATATGCTTTGGTAACCAGTTTATTTAAAAAAATATCGAAACATCGGTTAACATCGGGTTCACAGTACCAATGTTTAGGTCTAAATGATGTTTTGCAACCAATGTTGAAAAACATCATTTGACCGATGTTTTCTTCCGATGTCCCATCCCTACCTGAGACCCGCGACCGGGGGACATTCCACACCTGCTCACTGCGCATGCGCCACAGACGCTCGCGCTGGTCTCCGTAACGACGTCACGTTGAACTCCCTCCTCCCCCCCCCCCCCTCCCAGCTGTAACCCGGAAGTGCTCGCCGGCTCTAGCTCCCTTTTCCGGTGCTGCTGCGGCGTGATAACAGCAGGCGGTGCAGCCATGAGTGTCCCGGCTTTTATCGATGTGTCCGAGGAGGATCAGGTGAGAGCGCCTCAACCTCTCTCGGTGCCGCTGGAAGCCGGCTGGGGCTCCCCGGGGAAGCCGATGGGGGCACCCTTTGCCTCTCAAGCTGCTGTATGGCCACGGCTCTGACCTGCATGCTGGGACATGTAGTGTCCTAGCAGCTGTAGGGTCCCCCACAGCACCGTATAGAGATGTGTCCTTGGCTGCTGCTCGGAGTAGTACGGGGGAGATGTACCAAAGCGCGGAGAGAGATAAAGTACCAGCCAATCGGCTCCTGTCAAACACAACATGAGCCAGGAGCTGACCCCTTGGTGCTTTCTCTGCATGCATGGTTCTAGGGATGACCATTGTTGGGTTTGCCATGGACTGTAGCATAACACGTAATAAATGACCATCAATGTTTCAAACTATCCATAGTCTAGTTGTACTGTGACGTTGATGGTGGGAAACCATCTGGTCCCCCAATTGATGGCAAAACTATTGGACATTGGCCATAAACCATCGATGATGTTGAACTATCTACGGTTGTTCACCCCCACCCCCCATAATTGTGAGTTTTGTCTCCCAGCTGTCCCTCTCCTATGATGACTGACTCCGCTGTCACATCATCCACATGGTCAGCAGCATGGTGTTTGGGATGTGATCCAGTAATCTCAGAGCTGTAGGAATAAGTGGTGAGCAGTGCAATGGTGAGCTTAGATGCTCTGTGCTGCTGTACATTGTGCCTGTAAATGATGATTGTCATAGGGAGGGGCAGCTCCAGTGATCAGGCCTTGGTACAATTGTGGTGGCATTGCAATGCTCTTTGCCATTATCACCCCATGCGGAAAGCTCGCACAAGCTAAAGCGCTGATCTCCTATCTCTTGAGGACTATAGGCATCTGAAAACACTAGCAAACAAACCCACCTCCTGAACATTTTAGGGTGCATTGACATTACATTTAGGGTGCAGCCAAATATAGGTGTGATCATGTTTGCAAACTAATAAAAAAATTAAATTCCCCATCAACACGACACCCAGCAATGATGCCCCCCCCCCTTTTTTTTAAACAGGCCTCTAAATACATTATTATTTATTGGGATTGTTGTCCTAGCCTAGGACTAACACAATGACCCTTATTCTGGTTCACTCACAAAAGCAAATTCTTTCTCAAATGGACAGTACCATGTGCACTGCAGGTGGGGCAGATGTTACTTGTGCAGAGAGAGTTAGATTTAGGTGGAGTGTGTACTTCAAAGTGAGATCTATATTGCAGTGTAAAAATAAAGCAGCCAGTATTTTCCCTGCACAGAAACAAAATAACTCACCCAAATCTAATTCTCTGCACCTGCAGTGCATATGTTTTGTCCATTTGAGAAGGAATTTGCGTTTGCTAGTGAACCAAAATAAGGGCCAATATGTAGTAACATTTCTGGATTTTTCTACTTTCCCATGGTCTGGAGCAGCACACTGAGAAACCTGTTCTCGTGTATTAATTGTTTTGGTGCATAAATGTGTATTTACTAAAAAATAGCTTCTTTCTTAAAGGCTGCAGAACTTCGTGCATGCTTGAAATCTAAAGGCGCAGAAATATCAGAAGAAAATTCAGAGGGTGGTCTTCATATTGACTTGGCACAGATCATTGAGGCTTGTGATGTCTGCTTAAAGGAAGATGATAAAGGTTTGTTTGCTTGTTGAATGTAAAATGGTTATCTGGTTATGCTAATTTGTAGTCTCATGCCTTCTGTCATATCAGTAGTTCTGAAAATGTTCCATAAGTTTCTCTAGAGACGTAGAGAACCCCACCCATGCATTAAACTCCTCCCACCTGTAGACCTTGTCATGTTGGGGTTCTTCACTCCAAATGCCCAATTGATGATTTGCTGGGTGGGTGGAAGATACAAATTATGAACCTGGAGTTTAACAGTTTCAGACCTGATGGTTTCTTCACTTGTCGCATGCTGACAATGTTCATTTAGCTGCTGGTATATCGTTATATATATAATGACCACTTGCAGATTAAGTATTTGGAATCCTTGTTTTGGATCCAATAAGGAGCTGAATGTAATAGCCTCTGATTTCTGGAGGGGGAGACTTGTGAGTCTGCCTGGTTTTTCAAAGCAGAAATCGTTTACAAGGCAGAACCACCCTGGTTGTGCCTTGTAAATAATTTCTGCCTCAAAAAACAGGCAGACTTAAAGTGCGCAGACACTACTGCGATGTATCGCAGCAGTGTATGGCCCATCCGATAGGCTTCGAACATACAGAACACATATAAATCAGGCCCTTAGTACATAGTTTCTTTGTGGCCAGTAGTAATGACTACTGCTGTACATGTCAAAGGGTTTTAAATTAGACTACAGAAATACGCAGAATGTTTATCGTTAAACCGCGCATCTAGTGATTTTTTCTTTTCTTTTTTTACCGGTTTTATGTATATTATTGCTGAAACGTCTTAATTCTGATCACCACCGTATGCAAAGTTTAAATCGCTGTCACTTTCATAAGGCACCATAATGAGAAGACAACCGACCACCACGTAGTGTACGACAATATTACATCTCTTATACTGATTGAATTCGCCGGCAGTCATGTCACGTCTACATTGTTGTTCACAGATGTGGAGAGCATTATGAATAGCATTGTGTCGCTGTTACTAATCTTGGAACCAGATAAGCAGGAAGCGCTCATCGAAAGCCTGTGTGAGAAGCTAGTGAAGTTTCGGGAAGGTGAACGTCCATCATTAAGGCTGCAACTGTGAGTAGTCCCATATCCTACGATCACCAGCATTTACTACTTGTACGTTGTCTGAAAACATTGTAGCTTTACAGAACACCGGCACCTTGGTTCGTCGGCTTCTCCTGCACATAATAGACTTGTACTAACCCTTCGATCACTGGTAGGCCAGCACTCCAGCTGCTTTGGAACTACACATCTCATCATGCCCCAACACCGTTTTGGCATGGCCACATAACAAAACTAGCAAGTGTAGTTCTGCAGCAGACGGGGGGTCACTATTGTCCACTCTTGCCTTAGATGGTGTTAAAACAGCCATAGGTAAGAGGAAGCATAAAATCGAATCTGTATGTTGGGGCAGATTTACAATCGGGTGAAGAGTTTCCTGCACTGCAACAGGTGCAAATGCAAACTTCATTTTTCTTGTAGCACAAATTGTTTTCATAGGTGCAGATTTTGTGTCCAGCTCTGCACTCTAAATCAGACCACTGTAACATGTCTTTCCCTGCGATATAAAGAAGTCAGCTTGGTTATGGGACATGTTTAAGGAAAATGTGCGGTTTGCTTATTTTTGGGGATATTTGTTTTTAGTGAACATGATTCCTGTATTTAGGCCCTTATTCAGATCTGATCGCGGTACAAATTTGTTCTCGAAATGGTCAAAACCATGTGCACTGCAGCTGGGGCAGATGTAACACGTGCAGAGAGAGTTAAATTTGGGTGGGGTGTGTTGAAACTGAAATCTAAATTGCAGTGTAAAAATAATGTAGCAATTATTTACCCTGCACAGAAACAAAATAACTCACACAAATCTAACTCTCTCTGCACATGTTACATCTGCCCCACCTGCAGTGCACATGGTTTTGATCATTTTGAGAACAAATTTGTACTGCGATCAGATCTGAATAAGGGCCTTAGTGTGTGTGTGTGTGTGTGTGTATAGCTGTCTGTCTTCTGCATGGAGTCATCAGGGTTTTGCTGTGTATTCTAGAAAGTCACAACGGTGGGAATCTTCAGACTTATGGTCCTTCAACTTTGATTTGCACTAAACCCTATGTCCAGTTTATTAGATTGGTCTAAACAGGGCTGGGCAACACCGGCCCTCCAGATGTTGATGAACTACACATCCCAGCATGCCTTGCATCAGTTTCAGCATGGCCACATAGCAAAACTAATGCAAAGCATCCTGGGATGCCGGTGTTGCCCAGCCCTGGTCTAAATCGATGGATCTATGCAAATTGGTGCAGCCAGGTTGATCATTTTTGTACCCATACAAGTTCATATTTGTAGACCAATGCAAGATTTTGGGCAGCTTAGGTTTTTTTATATTGAAGAAAACATCGGAAAAAAGCACAAATCACATAGGCCCTTATTCTGGTTGGTGCGGCCAGAGCCGCACACGGGGCTCCGGCCGCACAAACCAATCCCCGCCCACCCTACGGATCGCCACGGCCGTCCGTACACGGACGGCTGGCGATCCGCATAAAAATGGTGGAGGCTACGCCTCCACCATGGTGGGAGCTGCCCCCTGCATTCGATGGTCGTCGACCATCGAAGGCAGGTCCGCACGCCGCGGCAGCTCCCGCAAGCTGAGACCACACGGACAATCGTCCGTGTGGTAGCTTGTATGGGGGCTGAAAGCTGACATCCGGCGACGTCAGCTTTCCGCCCCCATGAGCTGCGTCATGCCCTCATTTCCATGCATACGCCCCGCGTTTGCATGGGAACGCCCATGAAACGCGGGGCGTACACATAGGGAAATGAGGGGATGAAGCCCCTCACTCCCCTATACGCCCCCTTTGCGGCGTAGTAAATTTATGTGCGGCGAATTCGCCTGCACATGCGCAGATTGACCTCTGCGCATGTGCAGACGGAAAACATCGGCGGTACGGCCGCACGCGGGCCGTACCGCTCGAATCTGAATAAGGGCCATAGTACAGTATAACACAATTTAAAGAATGGTACTACATCAATAACCATTTAGCATGTCAAAAGAAAGGTCCAGATGTATGACCAGAACATCTCAAGATATACTTTTTTTAAATACAGGAAATTATACTCTCAAATTGTATAAATAGCATATACAGGTTTTTATTTTTATTTTTTATTGTTGACCAATTTTAATGCGTACATTTTCTTATAAGTTCATGGAATACACCAACAATGGGGTAGATACTATTCAAAATTATGTGACTAGAGCTGGAAGTGGATTCTGCGCACACATCCTGGGGTGCGAGCAGAAACCCAATAAAACTAGCATGGTGCAAATTGCATCGCCGCGGGGCACTTAAGTCACAAAATGCCGCTACTCCTGATTAAACATCTGCAAATACCAGCATTTTCCAACTTAGTGTGCTAATTAGAATAGCGCTTGGAGTCAGCTCCCGCCGCGTTTGACATCATTTTGAATAGAATTGATGCCAATGGCACCTCAGTCTTACATTTATATTTTAATGGAAATCACTGTTCCTTTGATTTACGTTTCAGGCTGAGCAACCTCTTCCATGGAATGGATAAGACCACCCCGGTCAGGTACACCGTCTACTGTGCCCTCATAAAGGTGGCCGCAACGTGCAATGCCATAGTATACATTCCAACAGATCTTGATCAGGTTAGTGAATGCCTGATGTCACGTGCGAGTGCATCCATTTCTTTTGCAAGGATTGCGTGTTTGTGGAGCCATTGCATAATATATAAAAATAATTTCCCATGTCGTTTTGTGTCTGTCTCTTTCAGGTTCGAAAATGGATAATTGATTGGAACCTCAGCACAGAAAAGAAGCACACTCTACTCCGGCTGTTGTACGAGGCGCTTGTTGACTGCAAGAAAAGGTGCTTCACCCTAATTAATCAGCGTGCAGGTTCTGCTTTAATTAGAAAGGACACTTGCATTCTGCGGCACTGTTCTACTTCTAGAAGCATTGAGTATCAAAGTTTATTCTGCAGCAATACTGCAGATGGCCTGTGGGTAAATAGCTACACATATTGGATTTGCTTAGTGTGTGCTTAGGTTCCGGTTCATTCGTTAAAAAAAAAAAATCTCTGTCTAATGGACAAAACCATGTGATCTACAGGTGGGGCAGATGTAACAGGTGCAGAGAGAGTTAGATGTGGGTTTTATTTTGTTTCTGTGCAGGGTAAATACTGTCACCTTTATTTTTACACTGCAATATAGACATCAGTATGAAGTACAAACACCACCCAAATCTTACTCTCTCTACACATGTTAAATCTGCCCCACCTGCAGTGCACATGGTTTTGTCCGTTAGAGAAAGAATTTGCTTTTGCGAGTGAACCAGAATCAGGTCCTCAGTCCTAATCTCACCATATGTCATAATTATCAGGTCCAACCCATTTGTTTTTATAAGAAACATGCCCTAGAAGTAATACTTGCAGGAGCGCAGGTGTCCTTTTGCTGCTAGAAACGCCTCGCACTGTCTGCTGTTGCCATAGGGGTGTGTAAGTAGTTCTGTTTGTTTCTGATATTGAATTGTCAGGTGAGTATTTGAGCTACACTAATCTCTATGCAGCTGCTTTGACGTGCTTGTGATTTGAATGCATTAATCTTGAGTGCCTGTGAATGTGGCAGCGATCCAATCAATATTTTGGTGGCTTTAAAATGTTGATCTTGCCTGCTGCATTGACACGCTGATGCTAATTGCGGAAATCTCTGGGTGGTGGTTGCGAGTGGGTTGGGACTTAAGGAAGACGGGAGCTATTTCTTCATATTCGAGACGTGGTCTAGAGGTTTTTTATTTTTATTTTTTATATTAACTGGTAAAACTGAATGGAAGAGATTTATACCCCGTTTACACCGCAGCATAAACCTGGTGTAAATGAGGTACCTGCCAAAAAAAAAAAACGGACCATTTTCCTGGGAATCCTACCCAGGTCCTGACCAGGGTGGAACTTGGGGCAGTTTAAATGGGTATCCCGGGTCATCCGACCCGGGGCCCATTTACACCAATGGGGGAGCCCAACCTCCCGACCACAGCATCCTGCGGTAAGTTTGGGGGGGCACACACATCCTCTACTACGGTCAGCTGTACTGTGCAGACAGCAGCAGAGTTAGGGAGGAGCTGAATGGATGTGTTCCAAATACCTGGTCAGATCCGGGAGTTTGGTGTAAAAGTGGTATTATACACCTTTCACACTGCACCTCGGACCGGGGTATTTGCCAGTGCAGTGTAAAAGCACCAAAGCTGATAACCTAAGTCGACCAACCCGGCAATTTGACCTGGGTTATGAGGAGCTTTAACCCCTTCCTGACAGAGCCAGTTTTTGCGTTCCTGACAGAGCCATTTTTTTCAAATCTGACATGTTTCACTTAAGTGGGGATAACTTTTTTTTGCTTTTACTTATCCCAGTGATTTTGAGATTGTTTTCTCGTGACACATTGTACTTCAAGTTAGTGGTAAATTTGGGTCGATACAGTCTGTGTTTTTTTGTGAAAAATACCAAAATGTCGTGAAAAAATGGAAAATTTAGCAATTTGCAAAATGTCACATTTTCTGCTTGTGAGACAAATAAACATACCACTCAAAATAGTTAATAACTAACAAAGACCATATGTCTACTTTATGTTGCAATCATTATTTCAACCTCCTTTTAATTTTTTTGGACACTAGGAGGCTTCAAATATGAATAGCAAATTCTCAAATTTTCAAGAAAATTTCAAACTCTGATTTTTTTAGGGACCAGGTCAGTTATGATGTGACTTTGAGTGACTTGTATGTGAGACACCCCCATAAATGATGCCATTTCAAAAACTGCACCCCTCACAGTATTCAAAACAGCATTTTGGAAGTTTGTTAACCCTTTAGGTGTTTCACAGGAATTAAAAGAAAGTGTAGGTGAAATTTCAAAATTTCATTTTTTTTGCAGATTTGCAATTTTAATACATTTTTCTAAGGAACACAGTAGATTTTACTAGAGAAATGTGACTAAAAATTGATTCCCCCAATTCTTTGGTTTTCATAAATATCCTATATGTGGCCCTAGTGTGCACGGTGACCAAACCACAGGCTTCATAATAGAAGGAGCACCTACTTGATTTTGGAGCCTCCTTTTTATGAGATTATTTTTTAGGCACAATGTAGGTTTCTAGGCACCATAAGATGCTAAAAGTTAGGTACCCCCCCCCCACAAGTGACCCCATTTTGCAAACTACACCCTTCAGGGAATTCATCTAGGGGTATAGTGTACATTTCAAACCCCCAGGGGTTTCACCAATTGTGGTACAACTGGGCAGTGAAAATGAAAAAAATTAATTTTTCATTTTCACAGCTCAGTTGTATCAAAATTGGTGAAACCCCGGGGGGTTTGAAATGTACACTATACCCCTTGATGAATTCCCTGAAGGGTGTAGTTTGCAAAATGGGGTCACTTGTGGGGGGGTTCCACTGTATGGGTGTTTCGGGGGTCATTCAACCAGAATCTGTGCTGCAAAATCCAAAAATCACTCCTCCCCTTCTGAGTCCTGCCATGCACCCAACTGGTATTTTTTGGTCACACATGAGGCATTGCCGTACTCGGGAGAAATTGGGGCACAGATTTTGGGGTGCTTTGTCTCCTTCATTCCTTGTGAAAATGAAAAATTTTGAGCCAGATCTGCATTTTTGTGTAAAAAAATGTAATTTTTTACAGAAAAATGCAGTTCTGGCTCAAAAATTTTTATTTTCACAAGGAATGAAGGAGACAAAGCACCCCAAAATCTGTGCCCCAATTTCTCCCGAGTACGGCAATGCCTCACGTGTGACCAAAAAATACCAGTTGGGTGCATGGCAGGACTCAGAAGGGAAGGAGTGATTTTTGGTGGTGGAATGAATGGTGGGTGCTATGTCGCATTAGCAAGACCCCCGAAGCACCAATACAGTGGAACCCCCCCACAAGTGACCCCATTTTAGTCACCAGCTTTGGGAGGGGGGCTGGCGCTGCGGCTGGCGGGGGGTGGGAGGGGTGCCGGCGCTGCGGCAGCCGGGTGGGTGGGAGGGAGGGGGGCTGCCGGGTGGGAGGGGGGGGGGGGGCTGGCGATCGGTGGTAATCGGTGCGGTATATACACACACACACACACACACACATATATATATATATATATATATATATATATATATATATATGTGTGTGTATATATATATATATATATATATATGTGTGTGTGTGTGTGTATATATATATATATATATATATATATATATATATATATATATATATATATATATATATATATTTTTTTTTTCAGTGCATATATTTGATTTTTAACTTTTTCTGCAGCTTGATGCTGCTGCTGCTGCGGGGGGGAGGGGGGAGGAGGGCAGCGCTGCGTGCGCTCCAGACGCTCCGGGGGAGCCGGGGGAGCTGCTGCTGCTGCCGGGTGAGTGCCCGGCGGGTTCGAGGGGGGGCTGCACATCGGTGGTGATCGGTGCTGTACTTGACAGCACCGATCACCACCGATCCCTGTGTTACCGAGCGGCTTAGCCGCCGGTAACACAGGAAACGCTGTGAATGGCTGTTCAGATTTGAACAGCCAATCACAGCGATCGCCGACCGGGGGGGGCACCCCTGCCCCCCCTGGGCGGCGAGGGGGGATGTCTGCTGTCAGGGACAGCAGACATCACCTAACTGTCACTGCGTCTCTAGACGCAGTGACAGTTAGAAGTCATGACGTACATGTACGTCAAATGTCGGGAAGTACTTCCCGACCATGACGTACATGTACGTCAAATGTCGGGAAGGGGTTAAACCCTCTGTTTAATAACGTCTTGTTTGTGCCTACCCACCTCTTGCTGGCGGCCGCGGGCTAGGTGGTTTGGCCGGTGCTCCGACTGCGTGTCTGCTGCTTTTCTGCGGCAGGGCCGTCCTATTGAAGATCCTGCTGGTACATCATCACCCGCGGCTCCCTCTGTCTTCTGTGGGGTGAGTGCATTGTGGGCGTACAGTCCTTTGCTGTCCTCGGTGTCCTCTCCCTTTCCCCTCTGCATTACCCAATGTGCTGCGGTGATACAGTGAGTGACTGGATACATTCCACTGCTGGCCATACTCTACATTTATATGGCATCTTCCCTTCCCTGATATATCCTGCATTGAGCCTCTCAATGACTTTTATTTATTGCTGCAATCATCAAGTGGCCGGGCTGCAGTCACCCTTTACATGCAAAGTACACCCTATACGTATCTTCCATATACTACGCTTCTGACTGGGCCTTCTCCTGTTTTTGCAATTTCCGTGTGATACTCATTTGCAGTGTCACTTAAATTCCATTGTCTACTTCAGGCGATTGATACCTTCACTCAAAACATCCTTGTTACACTTGTGGGTGTGTTTATTGTGCCTTTGAATCCAGCAACAATAGTTTGTATATCGTTCACAAACCTTTTGGATTTATCCTGCCAAACAGAGGTGTCTCCTAATGTTTCTGATGCTGAGTCCACAAACCTTTTGGATTTATCCTGCAAAAATGTGGTGTCCCTACTATTTCTGTTGTTTCCATGTTCTTTATTCCTGCCTGCATATGTCTGGTTGGATGGAATATTTCTGGAACTACGGGGGGGGGGGGGGGGCGGCAGGCAGGCAGGGAAGGCCTAGCCAAATTAATATTCCAGTTTGACCGTTTGAAATTGACTGAAGATTTTCGTATCTGTTGAATTTCTATTGTTCTACTACTCTTCTTATACGGTATCATTACTATATCCTGCGCTGCTAGCATCTAGCTAACTTCCTTAGTATATTGCCCCAGTCAGTATTGTATGGCTCTGCTGTTGCCAAGGGCCTGGACGGACGACTACGTATCTCCTAATCCTGTGCTTATTATTAGTTTAATTTTCTGTTTGCTCTTTGTCTATATTGGATTTTTATGTTGTTTCAATATGCTCTTCCTTTGCTAATATACTGATCCTCCTTTACAGCGAGATGCTGCTGTAATGATCTTTTTGTACAAGAAGACAAAATTGTAAATGTTATCCTGCGTTAGGTTTGCCCTAACTAGTACCATAGGTTCACTGCCCCAGTTGGTCCATATTGCTATTATCCTCTAATTGGGTGGGTGGGATGGGAGGGGTTAATTAGATTGGTATGTTAGCTAAGATGAAGAACTTACACCAGTGTGTTGGGTCATTGTGTTCGGTTCTGATCAGGATTCCTGCCTGGATGTCTTACCAGCGCTGTTAAACATTCTCCTAGGTTAATAGGTGTTTGCGGTAGGGACATAAGGTAGTAGTCTCCACTGGGACTGAAGTGAAGAAAACTTACTGGCTGCGAGGAAAAGGCGACTATCGATGATGCGGATTCTGACTAGAACAACTTTGTGCGGTTTCTTTTATGATGCGACAGATGGCCTACAGTGATGCGTTGGGCACTGTTTGTGGTTGGGAGTGCATTGTAAGATTTTTGCATTGGCAGGAAAGTAGTTTAGATCATGTCAAGGGGATGAGTCTTTGTGATAACTCTGGGCCTCATTTTTAGTCTCCCACATCGGGAATGTCGTCCTCAATGTCTGAATCAGAGGGCACATCTACATTAACCATCGGTTTCAGACATTGTAAGATTTTTGCATTGGCAGGAAAGTAGTGTAGAGCATGTCAAGGGGATGAGTCTTTGTGATAACTCTGGGCCTCATTTTTAGTCTCCCACATCGGGAATGTCGTCCTCAATGTCTGAATCAGAGGGCACATCTACATTGACCATTGGTTTCAGGCATTGCAAGATTTTAAGAAAACCCTTTTTTCCATCCCCCGGTGGCTTTAGCTTAGTGGTAATAGTACTCGGTTCTGGTTCCTATACTGTTGCTAGATAATCTGATGTAAAACAACGCAAAGGAAAATTTGTTTTGCAAGTACAATTTATTCGAATCCTTCTGGGATGTGATAATCTGATCTCTGTGGCCTGCTGACCGTTGCTGCATCTCCCAACTTCACGTAAGTTCCTAGCTTGCAAGTCTCCAGGTGCCTTAATTACCCTAAGCGGAGTCAGCTTGGTGATTGTTTTCCGCTTGCTTCCAGCTTGAGTGCCAGCCAATCATTTTCTTTTGGTTTTGGTAGTTACTTAGTAACCTAAGTAGTAGTAATAAGCAAACAAATGAATGTCTCTAATGAGTCTCCTTTTCTAATTAGCGATGATGAAGACGATCCCTTCAGGTACATTTAATATTCATTACATATTTGTTTCAGTAACTTGGTCCTGGTGGCGCATGAGCTTATATTGTAACCCTTCTATTCACAGCGATGATGCGGCTAAGGTGATGGTAGAGCTGCTGGGAAGCTACACGGACGACAACGCATCTCAGGCCCGCCTCGATGCCCACAAGTAATATCGCCAATCTGTTTGCGTTTCTGCATAGAAGAGTTATAGGGCCAGATGTATCGAGCTGTAAAGAGTGATAAACAGCCAGCCAATCAGCTCATCATGCTGAAAGCTGGGTTTGAAAATTGACAGGTAGGAGCTGATTGGCTGTTTATCACTCTCCATTTCATCACTTTTTGAAGCTTGATACATCTGGCCCATAGACTGATTTGTCTACATGTATGTATAGCATAGAGCATTGGGATTATTAGCAAGCCTTATTTGTTATTTATATGGAGCCGTAAGGCATCTACAGCGCACATTGATCTCCAGCTAAAGCAAGATTGGTGCAAGACCTAGAATGAAGCCAAAGTGTCTTCGCTGCAAAACAATATAAATGCAATCAATCTCTAGCTCATTACTGTTCCTCTGACCCTTTGTCAGCACACCTTTTTATTGTTCTTAGCAAGCCTTCCTTAAGACCCGCACCCGGGGCAATTTCAAGGCTATTTCTATGCAATCTGACTTAATCGCTTAGAAATTAAGCACACATTGCCCCGTGTGAATAAGCGATCACCGGACTAGATCTTGACTCCATACATTCCAAATCTAGTCAGATCTCCAACACTGGTCCGCACAGATCGCTCTGCACACATCGCTGGTATGTGTGCTGAGCAATGTATGCTTAAGCAGATCACTCGGCACGGGGCTCCCGTTGCCCCGCGTGTATGGACCTTCATTGTGTAGTTAGACCGAACTGTCAGTATAGAATCTGGTGTGGTCTGACGATTCAGCAACTGCCTTGGTTGCCTGAAAGGTCTCTGATAAGGCGAATACCAGCGTAGAGATCAGAAACCTCTGTGACTTACACATCTGTAGATTTATACTAGTGTCTGTTTTTCTGGTCTTCGTTGACAGTGACCATATTGTTTAAAATCCCAACTTGATTCTTTTTTGTTTTACTCAGGTGTATTGTAAGAGCACTCAAGGACCCGAAGACATTCTTGCTTGATCACCTACTTGCTTTAAAGCCGGTTAAGTTTTTGGAAGGAGAACTTATTCATGATGTAAGTACATGTTACCATGTACTAGAATCCTCATAAATCACATCACAGAATTTATTTAAAAAATGGAGTCGAAGGTCATTAATTTTTCACCAACTCTTCAGAAACATGCGTTAAAATAATCATTCATTGTGTTTTTCGTTACACATTTTATATATTGTGTAAAAAATATTATGCAGCATTTTATTTATTTAAACTCCTTTTACGCTTCATTATGTACCGGAGTAATTTTCTGATACGTTGAATAGTAAAGTCCTAAAAACAAAAAGCCATGAGTACGAGGTCTGTATGTACATTGCTGCAGTTACGACGTCTGTTTTTATATCATTTTATATTTAAAAAGTCCATTTTATTTAATTTTTTGTATTTTTTTGTGATATGAATGTGGTGTTAGAAGACCAATAACTATTGTTCTTGTTTATTTCTTCCAGCTATTGACGATATTTGTCAGTGCCAAGCTATCTTCGTATGTCAAGTTTTACCAGAATAATAAAGATTTCATCGACTCCCTTGGTACGCAGGTTAATGGCTTATAGTTTATATTATTAAGGGGGGATTGCAAATGTACATTAAACGAAGGCAGAAGCCCACCAAGGAAAGCCTATAATGTGGCCGCATGTATGTGCAGGTAACATGTCATGTATAGGAACCTTACACTATGGCGCCTGAGATTCACTTATTTAATGATCTCCGTATTAATACCTCTCTGGATTGACTGGAAGCTTTCTGCTGTTCTAGCAGTATGATCAGTGGTCTGCTCTTACGGAGAAATTAAATTAGTCGCAACATTTCTTCACGGTACTGGCGTATTAGCTGCCATTTTGCCGCCCTACGCCATAGAGGTGTGCTTTAAAATAGATTATTTGTTGGAACAGCGACACAGAAACGAGAGCAGGTACAACCATTCTTATGTAATAATTCTACATGATATACAAGCTTTTTAACACCCAAAATTGGCCAATATTCTAAGCCTACCCACTAAATGTCAAGCTATCCTCATCGGGTAGTGTCGATAACAATATAGGGGGGGGGTCATCTCCACACAAATACAGGAAACAACTGAAGTATCCGAGTGTTCGTTTTAAAGGGATAGCAGAACGATATAGATCGTTCGTGTTTTCCAGCGACTCCGAGGCGAGCAATCTTGTGAATACACACTGAATGATATTGTTCAGTGGTGTTTCCTCCCCCCGCCAGTGGGTCTTCAAACTGTGGCCCTCCAGATGTTGTGAAACTACAAATCCCAGCATGCCTTGCCACAGTTTTAACACTTCCTTATAGCAAAACTGTGGCAAGGCATACTGGGATTGGTAGTTTCACAACATCTGGAGGGCCACAGTTTGAAGACCCATGCCTTAGGATTTGGGGTGGATATGAGGCATGAGTTGTTGGGTGTGAGGCATCATTACTGGATGACTGCAGAACATTTTTAGTAAGGGGAAATATTCACTACTCTGCAAAGACTCCCAATGTTCCTGTGGTTTGAGTCTTCCAGAGCTGGAATGTGAGGTCTCCAAACATTCTCGGCAGATTTTTAAAACCTCAGCCCCTGGCTATGTTTACAAGTTGGTTTTATTAATCGCTGAGGAATAGGTTTTGGCAAAGTGATGACCGTGGGATGAGGCCGGTCCCTTCGTATTTGTGTGCTTCATGCAGCGTGGGGGATTAAGTAAAGTGTCAGGAACACAGGAAGAGAAAACAGTGTGTGCTGCAGACTGTCCTCCCCTAAACTTGGCGATCCAGTCTGTTGGTGTTAATTTGTTTCATAGCCTGCATCTGTGTGATGGAATGTTAATGTCAGCAGCTCTGTTATTTACACACCAAGGGAAGAGAGAGTACTCATTAACACACCGACGCTCCCCCATTCATGTGTAATTGACTGTTTCAAAGGAGCACGGGTCTATAAGCTATTGCATGCATTAAAATTACATTTTCCATATTGTGGGGGGTTTTTCCCCTCTCCTCCTCTGTTTGGCTGAGGGTCAAAGCCAATGCTAGCCATGTTAAATTATGCGTTTCATAAATGATGCACTACGGTTCTGACAGCTACAGTGCACGTGATACGCGGGAAATACTCTGCTTTCATTGATGACCGTTGTGATATTATACACACGATCAGTCTGACTTAGTACAAAGATTCAGCATTTTATTCGGTATGATCTCCCCATTTAGTTGTGGCACATACCCATTTTCACTGTAGTGTTTATTAAAATGCAAACCCTGCTTCGCCATTGTCCATTAGACGTGTGGCACATTCTTAATTCTGTTGGAGTTGCTGTGGGGGTTTCTTGGCGACTAAACTAGACAATCAAAAAAAAACACCTGACTGCTCCACTCTGTGGTGGGGGGATTTCCAGGAATAGTCAGCTAGCCTTTTGTCCCTTTTTTTTTTTTTTTTTTTTTTAAAGCAATTATTTCCTATTGCATTTAATACCTTTTTGTTTTCCTTCTGTAAATGGGATCCTCACAGTATTCCTGTTGGAGGGTCTTGTTACTTGTCTCTATGCCCATACTCTCATACTGCCCTTCTCGCATCCAGCCCTGTCCTCATTAACATAATCATGCAAGTAGACCAGTCACTACATCGGGACACTTCCCTCCTGCTGCTGTGATCTTCCTGAGGATCTGATTGGGTACACGTTGTTTTATTTCCACCCACTTAAATTCTTAGCTCATGTATGATCACATATTGCATATTCGATACATTAAGATAAAGGCACTAGTTGTGTTTGGGTATAATACTGGCTGAGGAAGGTTCGTGTTCTTGGGTTTGCATTAATAAATCATGTACTATCAAAGGAGAAATAAACGTACTGATCTCTCCTGATTTCGGGTTCTTGGGCCTGGTCTGCAGGCACATTTTTTTTGTGAGGTCTTCAGAAAGGAACATTGGGCCTAATTCAGAGTTCATCAAAGTGCAAATTTGTTCTCAGAATGGCAGAACAATGCTGCACTGCAGGTGGGGCAGATGTAACAAGTACAGAGAGAGTTAGATTTGGGGCAGTTATATTGTTTCTGTGCAGGATAAATACTGGCTGCTTTATTTTTACACTGCAGTTTAGACCAGTTTGAACACACCCCACCCAAATGTATCTCTCGCTGCACATGTTACATCTGCCCCACCTGCAGTGCATCATGGTTTTGCCCATTTTGAGAACAAATTTGCCCTGCGATCAGGTCTGAATTAGGCCCATTGTGCGTGAGGATGTTCATATAACGGATTAGAGTGCAGCCCTTTTACTGCCATCATAACAGAACATTTCTTTACCAAGTATTTGTTGAAGATAATTATACTGGGAAGTTTATTTTAGATGGGATCTAATTAGATTTGTTAGTTCTACGGCAAGAATGTGCTGATTCCTTGATTACTAATTAAAAGACAAGCATGACAATTTGTCATCCGCATCGCCCTTACTTGTACACCTATTATTCCTTATGTACAGAGCAAGCCTTGTTAAGCTATGCAAAATTAATTAGGCTGCATTTGCTAATTATGCTAATTTATGTTTATATTTTTGGTTGATGTTTTGGCCATAGCCCGTTTAAATGCTTTGAGTTATGACCTTTTTTTTTTTTTTTTTTATTGCCCATCTGGCCTTTTGTTGTAATTACCGCCAATTAGTTAATTAATTTTAAAATATCTAGTGTTATGGAGTCTTCTTTTTATGCATGCAGGTGAATGTCTTTACCAAACTAATCTTATTTCACCTCTAGTTAGCCAGAGAAGACCTTCAATACTGGTTTTATTTGGATAGTAGTTGACCTCCGAGATGACTTAAGGAAAATCACTATTTAAAAAGTTTTTTGTTTTTTTTTATGTACTGTAAGTCTATTACTTGTGGTGACGGAGACGTGTCCTCATTCTGTTTTTGTAATTCATTTGTAAATAACAGGCACTTTAAAATCAAGTCGCTGATGGGTTTGTTTTAGTTTCCTAAATACTTTAGAATACTTGAACATTTTTCTATGTATGCGCATTTGTATAAGTTCCTGATTTGTGTAACCTTTTTATATAGGTCTCTCGCATGAACAGAACATGGAGAAAATGCGGCTACTGACGTTCATGGGAATGGCGGTGGAGGGCAAGGAGATTTTGTTTGATACGATGCAGCAGGAGCTGCAAATAGGGGCAGAGGACGTGGAGGCCTTTGTGATTGATGGCAAGTCGTTCTCTTTTGTATCCAGCGTTTAATTAGCATGATGCCCGTTTTTATACTTGCGGCAGTCAACAGAGCATGTAATCGTGCAATCTGTTTGACTACATAAAGGCGACTTAACGCCTGGTCCCGGCAAGTCCCGCTAGGGGACTGTTGTATTTTATAGAATTTTTCTTTAACATTGTTGGTTTATGGAACTTCCACGGTGGCTTTTCTGTAGTATTCTAGTCTATATAGCAATCGCGTTATGCGGTTGTCAAATGGGTTTTAACCCTTTGAGTGCCGAGGGAATTTGTCAAGAGGTGTAAAACTTGTAAAGCAAACCGGTTTATTCATCATAATGACCTGTAATGTTTGTTTTATATAGGAAATATAATCTTGTTTTACACCTTTTTTCTTTAATTTGAATTTATATAACAAATGTGAGCGACGCCGGTATTTTTAGCAAATATTTTGCACCTCTCACAGATGTAAGCGCTCAAAGGGGTGTATTCAATGCGACCGGCGAGGGGGGTTAAATGGTGGGGATCGCAGAAAACAATCGGGCCTCGCTATTTAACCCCTGCGCCGGCCGCTCACCCTATTCTACGTTCCAGGGGAATACTCGCTGTCAGGACAGCGAGGGTTCCCCCAAACAGCAAGGGTCGCAGCTATAGCAGGGAGCCAACTGCATTTAGCCGTGAGTCTCGCTGTTTTAGCGGCCACATACGCCGATTCCCCCTTGCTCCATAAACTGAGCGAAGAACCGGCGTATGCAGGGGGTCAGTTGAATACTGTCCTGCCAGCTGTGACAGCGAGCCCCCCGCATTGAGTACTGCCCAAAGGGTTAAAATGATAACATTTGGATGTAGATTATACCTTTTCTTTATGCGTAGGTTGTGTTGCTTTGCTATTTTGTTAAATATACGGCAACTGTTCCTGTAATTGCAGCCGTAAAGAGCAAGATGGTGTACTGCAAAATCGACCAGACGCAGAAGAAAGTCGTTGTGATGTAAGACATTAATTTCTCTTCCGCAATCGAGTTGTTTTTAATTATTTCACGCAATACATCTATTTAATATTTCAGACTGTTCCCATCATGTGCTTGTAGTTAAATGCCGGCTATTTATCATAATTTTATTAAAGCCCTAGACCTGAATGTGATTAGCTTACTTAATGAAAGTGTCCTATTTTCCAGCACATTTCACTTAATGACTCTGATAGTAGGCTGAATGTTAATTAGCTGCGCATCGCTTCTATAGTGGATTGGTGAAATGGGAATTGTACCACAGGGCTGCAGTATAAAATGACATTGCTGGAAAGTCCAGTTTTGAATCATTGCTAAGAAAACACGGCTGCGTATGTGACTCCGCTTTTTATTATGTTGCAGTCACAGCACGCACAGGACCTTCGGGAAGCAGCAGTGGCAGCAGCTGTACGACATACTCAACACCTGGAAAATTAACCTAAACAAAGTGAAGAGCAGTCTCCAAAGTATCTCCGCTGAAGCTTGACTCTCTTTATCCCATCGACCGGACTGAACTCTTCTATTACTGATGTATCAGCAGTTCTCCTTACATTAAGTCACTTGAAATTCTTATGTTAACGGGAAATATATTGTGCTCTTCGAAACTCCCATAGCATTCTCTTTCCATAGTGATCCTCGTCTGTCAGATAGGATCAGCGCTCACACAAATCCTGTGCATATCCTCTTCCTCTGCTTCATTTGGGAGCCCGGACTATAACTGGGCTTCCTGCGTAAACCCGCTCAGATCATCTCCAGAATCTCTCGTGCGTTGCGCAGATGGAACATTAAATAAGGGGACAGAGCACTTTATAGTTTTCATTTTCAAAAGGCCCAACTAGATATAAATTTGGTTACAGTGGACAATTCGTTTTATGCAATCTGATATAAAAAAAAGTTACAAAATATTTTGTCATTCATGTGTCTTAATCTGTGGCGTAATCTTTGTGTTTATTTGACTTGAAGTTTTTGGAAAAGCATTTCCATAATATGCAGTGTAAGAAGACTCAGACGGGTTATATGCACAAAGCCGCCGACTCTTCTCCAGGGTGTGACATATTGTGTCGACACTCATTGTCGACATGTATCCTAACCCACTCTAGTGGCAGCATTACGTCGTGTTGACTTTCTGACAACAACTCTTCTCTAGCATCAATCATTTACATTTGATGTGTGAATTTCCTTAATGCCCATATTTTTTTTAATGAAATAACATCAGGTCTTCATTCACTGTTTAAAATATAAGATTTAGTGTATATTTGATAGCATAACTTGCATATTATAATACAATGTAATTGACTATTGAATTACCCTTGGTTAGTTTTAGTAGTCTATATTTTATTTGGAGAAGGTGTCCTTAAGTTTAAAGGTACTGGAACAAAGTATCACAAGTCCCCAGCTATTAAACGTGAGGTCTGAGGACATGTAGTTAGTTATAGAGGAAGCTAAGGGTGGTAGTCAATCCTGGGTCATGACCGTCAGTCCGTCCTGACACCCGTGACCCCGTTTTGCTCGATCGCAAATAGGTGGGATTCAATGTCCCGCCTGCCGATCGTTTAAAAGGGTGCGTGGCTGGCCGTGGATTGGCACGATCCGGCCGTGATCGCGACAATCCACGGCCGTTCTTGGCAAAGCGGGCCCGTTCTGTCGATTCGTCTCCAATATCCCCCTAAGCTTTGCTTAACGAGAGTTGTAGGCGGACAACTGGGACAGATGAATCTGGGGTTTACCATGTCCGTAAATCAAATGTTAATAGCAAGAGTTTGCACTCCTGCATTATTTTCCGTGTGATTAGGTGCACAAACATGTCTGTCAACACATTTAATATTATCCGTCTCTGGTTGAACCCCGATCCACATGGCTTGGCTGCATGGTGTATTTTTTTTCTTGTGTGGGGGCAAGCATCAGCGTCGCAAGCTGTATATACACTCTGCGATTTTAGCTTCAACTGGGGAAGAAAAGTTAGCACCATGTGTATGCACTTTAAACTCTCCAGTTTGCCAAAAGGTGGACAATCCCTTTACAAGGGGACACTGAATTCTTCAAATACCACTCATTGGGTTCCGTCCCTAGGTGAAGAATGGCTAGTCTATGTGACAGTGAATTTATTACCATTTAATTTTTGTCTTCCAAGATGAAGGAGACTTAAGTCAGAGCTGTGTAATAACCACCCTCCCATGATTTCGAGGATCCTGATTAAAAATCGACATGTTTTTTTTTCCATCCATACCCGTGCTTTCGATGTAAATGTGGTAGGTGTAGGTTTAGGCACTTAGAAGGGAGGAGTAAGGCTTCAGGGGTACCCTGTGTGTGAACGCCCCAAAACAGTCCACATACATTCAGCTATAAGTGGAGATGCGATTGAGGTGCAAAAACGATATTGTGTATTCTTGACTACAGAGCAGAACATGAACAGCACAAGAACATGCAAGCTTCATCATCGATATCTACTTGCATTCAACGCTATCCGTCTCTAGGTAACATAATATATTAATTAGGATCATATTATGGCAACATAAAACCTTCAGAAATCACAACGATAAACTTTAAATGATGGAATTGCTTTTTGCTTCCTCTACTTGGACACTATTCTCCAGTTTCCGCCTCTTTGGTATATTTAGTCTGTGGCCCATTAAAAACTTCTCAATTGCGCTTATCTGACACTGTATACTGGGCACTGTGCAATCGCCTCCTTTGCCACCCGGGATCTCTGGCGGTGGTTTAGTCTGTAGGCTAGTTTCGTCAGGCAGACTGGAGAGACCAGTGGTGGCAGGACAACTGTTTATTTTTTCCATCATATCTGACTGATTGAAAAAAAAAGAAAAACTTCATTAAAAAAAATTCAAATACTTGCTCCTGAGATCAGTTGGAAAGGTAAATAAGCGATTTGGTGTGTGTAAACCCTTTGAGCGCCAAGTGAATTTGTCAAAATATGGAGAAAAGGTTGGTCACAATAAGTGGCCTGAGGGGCGCATGAGCGGAGTTGTTCTGCTGGAGCTGCGGTCTCGGGACTTGGGAAGTCTGACCCAAGGAATAGTTTACTGGAGAAAAAGGGGGGTTTGAGACCGCGCTCGCTAAAAAGCATGCAACAGGTGTAATTAAAACATTTATTAAGAATAATACATAAAAAATCTATATAAATTAAATCAATTTAAAAGATTGGGGGTACCACAAGTAATACAGAGAGCAGGGATATTCAGGGATATTCACCCACAGTTCGGCCGTAGTGATGTCCTTAGTCCGTTCCTATAATGTCTCCAGATATCGTCCTGTGTAGGAGTGCCAAAGGTACTTGTATTAGGAGAGATGTATGTCTCCAAACCAGGGAGCTCCCGATGTTGCGGGGTGCTCTACCTGGTGGGCTTGATGTTGTTGCCACTTGGTTCCTTTGTGGGGGAGATGTGACTCTCATAACCAGGGAGCTCCTGATGGGATGAGGTGCTCTACCTGGTGGGCTTGGTGATGGTGCTGCTTGGTTCCCAGGAGTGGATTGATTCTGGAGACTGGTTCGGTTTCAGGATGGTAAAAATGTGGGGCGCCTGTAGAATAAGGGTGTCCCTGCTCCTCTTCACCAACACTTAACGCAATAAGCTTTGTCAAGGTGATGAAACCGGACCAGTCTCCAGAATAAATCCACTCCTGGGAACCAAGCAGCACCACCACCAAGCCCACCAGGTAGAGCACCTCATCCCATCAGGAGCTCCCTGGTTATGAGAGTCACATCTCCCCCACAAAGGAACCGAGTGGCAACAACATCAAGCCCACCAGGTAGAGCACCACGCAACATCGGGAGCTCCCTGGTTTGGAGACATACATCTCTCCTAATACAAGTACCTTTGGCACTCCTACACAGGACGATATCTGGAGACATTATAGGAACGGACTAAGGACATCACTACGGCCGAACTGTGGGTGAATATCCCTGCTCTCTGTATTACTTGTGGTACCCCCAATCTTTTAAATTGATTTAATTTATCATATAGATTTTTTATGTATTATTCTTAATAAATGTTTTAATTACACCTGTTGCATGCTTTTTAGCGAGCGCGGTCTCAAACCCCCCTTTTTCTCCAGTGAATTTGTCAAAATAGGTGTGAAAATTGACGAGCAAACATTTTTATTCATCATAATGATCTGTAATGGTTACAATATATAGGAAATGTGTAATAACAGATTATGGGGGCAGATGTATTAAGCCTTAACAAGAGATTGCATCTAGCCAATCACATCCTAACTGCCATGTTACAGGCTGTGTTTGAGTCAGTAAGGAGCTGATTGGCTGGACAGTTATCTCTCTTTATCACCCTTGCATTTATCTCTTGTTAAGGCTTCATACATCTGCCCCTATATTGGAATTTCTATAACAAAGGAGAGTGGCGCTGGCGTTTTTAGCGGATATTTGGAACATCTCTCCCAGATGTTGGCAATCGGAGGGTTAATCAATGGCTCGGAGGCCTGAGCCACCGAATCTGTGATAATCATTATTCAAGCCATTTTCTGTGAACATTAATAAAAGAGCTTTGCATATGTTCAGTAGCCTTTTTAGACCGACCAAAGGAAACATTGCACCCAAATCACATATCTTATAAATGTACAATTAGCTTTTCAATAAATATATATAATTGGCTTCATGTAATCTGCATTTTTTTCCCTTTTTTTTGTATTTTTTTTATTGACAGCAAGTTCATACATTATTTATTACCAGTTATTTATATAGCGCACACATATTCCGCAGCGCTGTACAGAGAATACTTAAACACTCACATCAGTCCCTGCCCCGGTGGAGCTTACAATCTATATCCCCTACCACATGTACACGCGCACACAGACATTCTAGGGTTAATTGGGTTGGGAACCAATTAACCTACCTGTATATTTTGGGATTGTGGGAGGAAACCCACGCAAGCACAGGGAGAATATACAAACTCCACACAGTTAGGGCCATGGTGGGAATCAAACCCATGACCTCATTCTGTGAGGCAGTAATGCTAATTACACCGTCCGTACTGCCCCGTATATATAACACATGGTGGGGATAGAACCCATGACCTCAGTGCTGTGAGGCAGTAATATAACCATTACACCATCCGTACTGCCCTGTATATATAACACATGGTGGGAATAGAACCCATAACCTCAGCGCTGTGAGGCAGTAATGTAACCATTACACCATCCGTACTGCCCCGTATATATAACACATGGTGGGGATAGAACCCATGACCTCAGTGCTGTGAGGCAGTAATGCTAACCATTACACCATCCGTACTGCCCATATATATATATAACACATGGTGGGGATGGAACCCATGACCTCAGTGCTGTGAGGCAGTAATGCTATAACCATTACACCATCCGTACTGCGCTGTATATATAACACATGGTGGGAATAGAACCCATGACCTCAGTGCTGTGAGGCAGTAATGTAACCATTACACCGCCCTTGCTGCCCCGTATATATAACACATGGTGGGGATAGAACCCATGACCTCAGTGCTGTGAGGCAGTAATGCTAACCATTACACCATCCGTACTGCCCCGTATATATAACACATGGTAGGAATAGAACCCATGACCTCAGTGCTGTGAGGCAGTAATGCTATAACCATTACACCGTCCGTACTGCACCGTATATATAACACATGGTGGGGATAGAACCCATGACCTCATTCTGTGAGGCAGTAATGCTATAACCATTACACCATCCGTACTGCCCTCCACCTTGTTAAGAATAGTAGAATAACGGAAAGCACATTTCAACCAATGTCATAATTTTTAAACACATATAATGTACATGTAATAAAAATAGTCGGTACTTGTTTCCTAGCACGGCCACAATCGCGGCCATCGCGTGTCATTTTTAGTGGTCTGCGACGCGTCCGACGCGATGCCCCCGATTTTCCCATTGAAAAAAGTCAATATCGCGTCGTATGCGGCTAAAAAAGGCTTAAATGGTCCAGACGCGATGCCCCCAATTTCCCCATAGGGAACAATGTTAAATGGCTCAATTTACCCAAATCATCATAGGGAACAATAGTAAATGGGCCAGAAAACCCCAAAAACACAGCTGAACAGTGAAATGTCCCCCCAAAAGTAGTTGCCGCCACCCCACGATCAACGCGAATCCGAAGCGTGGCGAGGGGCGGCGGTACGCGTCCTCCGACCTTTTCATACCCCCACTATCCACGTCGGCGTGGAGTTGAGAATAGAATAGTGTGGCGAGCGCAGCGAGCCCGAAGCGTGGCGAGGGGACGCGGATACCTTCACAGGTAAACGCGTCCCTTCGCGGGCTTCACAGGTATCCGCGTCCGCTCGCCACACTATTCTATTCTCAACTCCACGCCGACGTGGATAGTGGGGGTATGAAAAGGTCGGAGGACGCGTACCGCCGCCCCTCGCGGGCTCGCTGCGCTCGCCACGCTTCGGGTTCGCGTTGATCGTGGGGTGGCGTAAACTACTTTTGGGGGGACATTTCACTGTTCAGCTGTGTTTTTTGGGTTTTCTGGCCCATTTACCATTGTTCCCTATGATGATTTCGGTAAATTGAGCCATTTAACATTGATTCCTATGGGAAATCGGGGGCATCGCGGGTAAATTGAGGCATTTAACATTGTTCCCTATGGGGAAATCGCGGGCATCGCGTCGGTACCATCGCACCCGATTTTTTAGTGCATGCGATGGCCGCGATGCCCCCGATTTTTCCTCACGATGCCCACAATCATGATCGTTGTGGCCGTGCTAGGAAACAAGTACCAAATAGTCCAATCACTATTATTATTATAGTTTTATTTTATTATAATTATAGTTTTATTTATAAGGCGCCACAAGTGTTTCGCAGCGCCGTACAAAGGAACAATACAGGGAGACAAAACTTGGCATAACATTGAATAAATAACAAAAATACAGTACAAATAAAGAGCACCACAGTTCAATACACATTACAGCTTAAATGTAAGTAGTGAGGACCCAATCAACATACAACTAGAGGCTTGAGGCCAATGATGGAGATGAGTATGCAGACGAAGATGGTCACTGAGTGTTGGAGTAAAGGAGAGCTGTGAGTGAAATGTGAAGAGAAGTGGGCTTTGACAACAGGAGGGAAGAGGGCCCTACTCGGAGGAGCTTACAATCTAGTAGGAAGGGGAGACAGACAGATTACAAGAGGTGCAAGCGAGGGGGTGGTGGTTAGATAGCAGGATGTAAACAGGCAAGGGGTCGGAGAACCAGCTGGTTTATGCAGTGGAAGGGTACGCTTTGATGAATAGGTGAGTTTTCAGTGCCCGTTTGAAGCTTTGCAAGGTCGGGGAGAGTCTAATGGAGCGAGGGAGTGCGTTCCACTGAAGGGGTGCTGCACGGGCAAAGTCCTGTACTCTAGCATGGGAAGCAGTGATCAGGGTAGAGGAGAGACGACAGTCGTCAGCTGACCGTAGAGGGCGGGAGGGTGTATGAATGGAGATGAGGTTAGAGATATATGGAGCAATGGAATTAGAGATGGCCCTGTATGTGAGTGTGAGGTGTTTGAAGAGGATTCTGTAGGGGAATGGAAGCCAGTGCAGATTTTGTTGAAGGGGAGTAGCAGAGTTAGAGCGGCGGGAGAGGAAGATAAGCCTGGCTGCAGCATTGAGGACAGATTGGAGAGGAGCTAGTTGGGATTGAGCGAGGCCAGTGAGAAGAGCATTACAGTAGTCAAGCCGTGAGATGACTAATGAGTGGATGATCAGCTTAGTTGCACTCTGTGAGAGAAAGGGCCTGATGCGAGCAATGTTGCGTAACTGGAACCGGCAAGAATGAGCCAGGGCTTGGATGTGGGGTGCAAAGGAGAGGGAGGAGTCAAGAGTGACACCCAGGCAGCGGAGTTGGGGAACAGGGGAGATGATGGTGTTGTTAACAGTGAAAGAGATATTAGTAGGGGGCATAGCTCTGGGTGGGGGAAAGATAATAAGTTCGGTTTTGTCCATATTCAGCTTCAGAAATCGCTCAGACATCCAGGTAGAGATGGCAGCTAGGCAGTTGGAAACTTGAGAGAAAACAGTGGGGGACAGATCAGGAGAGGAGAGGTAGATTTGGGTGTCATCTGCATAGAGGTGATATTGGAAGCCAAAGGAGTTAATGAGTGCACCCAGAGAGGAGGTGTACAGAGAGAACAGAATGGGGCCAAGGACGGAACCCTGAGGGACCCCGACAGGAAGGATAGAAGGTGGTGAGGTAGAGCCAGAGGCAGAGACTGAGAAGGAACGGTTGAAGAGGTAAGAGGAAAACCAGTTGAAGACTGTGCCAGAGAGGCCAATATTTTGGAGTGTGTGGAGGAGGAGAGGGTGATCCACAGTGTCAAAGGCAGCAGATAGGTCCAAAAGGATAAGCAGGGAGAAGTGACCCTTGGATTTGGCTGACAGCAGGTCATTGGTGACTTTCACTAGGGCAGTCTCAGTGGAGTGAAGTGGGCGAAAGCCAGATTGAAGGGGATCTAGGATGGAGTGGTCAGACAGGTAGCTGGTGAGACGCCTGTAAACCAGCCGTTCTAGTATTTTAGAGGCAAATGGGAGAAGAGAGATAGGGTGGTAGCTTGTGGGAGATAAAGGGTCCAGGTTAGGTTTTTTAAGAATAGGCGAGACCAGAGCGTGTTTGAAGGGTGAGGGAAAGATGCCAGTAGAAAGAGATAGGTTAAAGAGGTGAGCAAGGTGGGAGCAGCCAGTGGGGGAGAGGGAACTGAGGAGACGGGAGGGGAGAGGGTCCAAGGGACAGATAGAGGGGGGAGAGGATGAGATGAGGGAGCGGACTTCCTCAGCTGTAGTAGGACAGAGTGGGGTAGTTGGTAGTTGGTATTAATACAAATTAGGCTAAACAGAGCCTTAATTTAGGAGAAAAATAGAGAATATAAAATGTTCAAGAAACCTATATTTATGGAGGCCAGTCTAAATCCCAAGATGTGGGTATGCCCCTCTTTAGGCACAACAACCAGGTAGACTTGTACAATGCTATAAACACCTATGTTAAAGGAAAGGGTGAAGTCAAATCCCTCCTGCTGTTCTGAGCCCCCACACACACAAATCCAAGCTTTACATGCAAAACCAATAGAAAGTCTGGTACAAATATAAATAATACATTTTTAAAAAGTAAAATGAACCTGCCTCTTTTCTATGGGCCTCATTCATGCAAGTAAAAAGCAAAAAAAAAAAAAAGTAAATAAATTTGTTTTTGGCGCAAACCATGATGCCACGCAAGGAGAGCCATCCCCTCAGTCTGCCCGCCTATGGCACTATATACACGTATGTTTATCCTAAGGTATCCTTGCATGGAAAAGAGAATAAATAAAGTAGATGTGCAATATTACTAGCTAGGAAAATATCCGAAGTGCCGCCACCATTCCCACATGTACGGACATAAACAAAATAGGGCAGGCATGTCCAAACTGTGGCCCTCCAGCTGTTGTGAAACTACAAGTCCCATCATGCCTTGCCACAGGGATAGGGAATGCTAAAACTATGGCAAGGCATGCTGGGATGTGTAGTTTCACCACAGCTGGAGGGCCAGTTTGGCCATACCTGAAATAGAGGGTTTCTAAAAATGTTGTACTGCCATTTTAATTTATTAAAACATTGCTACTACATCGCTGTGGGAAACACCATGAAATGTATTGGCAAATTTGTAAATGTTTGTCACCCTCAAAAAAAATGGTGGGCATGTTAAAGTTTGGGTTTGGGCCATTGGTGGACCCAATATGGGTTGATGACTGAAGGTCAACACATCACATAGGTTGACAGGGTTGGAAGTTTGACACAAGCATTGGGTCAACAATGACAGTCAAAAGGTCGACCTTTCTTCTATTTGGCCATGCTAAAACTGTTGCAGTGCATGCTGGGATGTGTAGTAACAGCTGGAGGACCGAAGGTTCCCCACACCTGGTTTAAAGCCTAGAGCTGTACATTGTGCAGCTGTGGGTTACATGGATACACAGGCAGCAATGACTCACGTGTTCTGTGGGATCAGGAGAATTAGGAAACGTCTGTACCAATGCATTCCATTCTGCGCTGTGGTCCTTCCTGGGGACCGGATGGGCATTGGTAGACAAAGCATCAAATAGTCTTCTCTTTATTGTTGAACCTGATGAATGAGTTAAAGTTTATTTCATGACAAAATAAATTCACAATATGAAAATCGATGAGCAGCTGTGCTAATAAATCACATTCATGACATCCATCATTTATAGTAACAAGGCTTAAAAATCTAATGCAAACCAATATGTAGAACAGGAAAATAATCTAGAAAATATTCTCAAGAAATATGATGGGGTCTGTCCCCCTCTAACTGCACGTCTGCAGCCCACCCCTGGGAGCCCCCTCTGGAGCTAATTCAGCCTAGGTAGGTGGCCTGCCCTGTGTGTGTATATACTATATACTCTGGCAATATCCATGTACCACACTGACTTCCCACTCAGACTACACCATACACCATCCAGACCAGCTTACATACCTCCATATACATATATCACACGGAATCAACACATCCATATGCCAGGTGGCCAACACGTCAACCACATTTCAACAGAGGAATATTAACACTACCGCAACATGAACTCTCCCACTCCCGAAACCCATTGTGTTTCTGATATCTCCTGTGGAAAGTTGTGGGAGTTCCACAACACGCAGCACTTACGACATCACTGCCTCCACAACACCCAGCAGTTGCAACATCACCATAACAACCCACGGTTGCAACATCACCATAACAATCCACGGTTGCAACATCATTGGGCAGTACGGATGGTGTAATGGTTACATTACTGCCTCACAGCACTGAGATCATGGGTTCTATTCCCACCATGTGTTATATATACGGGGCAGTACGGATGGTGTAATGGTTACATTACTGCCTCACAGCACTGAGATCATGGGTTCTATTCCCACCATGTGTTATATATACGGGGCAGTACGGATGGTGTAATGGTTACATTACTGCCTCACAGCACTGAGGTCATGGGTTCTATTCCCACCATGTGTTATATATACGGGGCAGTACGGATGGTGTAATGGTTATAGCATTACTACTTCACAGCGCTGAGGTCATGGGTTCTATCCCCACCATGTGTTATATATACGGGGCAGTACGGATGGTGTAATGGTTATAGCATTACTGCCACACAGCACTGAGGTCATGGGTTCTATTCCCACCATGTGTTATATATACGGGGCAGTACGGATGGTGTAATGGTTATAGCATTACTGCCTCACAGCGCTGAGATCATGGGTTCTATCCCCACCATGTGTTATATATACGGGGCAGTATGGACGGTGTAATGGTTATGGCATTACTGCCTCACAGCGCTGAGGTCATGGGTTCTATCCCCACCATGTGTTATATATACGGGGCAGTACGGATGGTGTAATGGTTAGTATTACTGCCTCACAGCGCTGAGGTCATGGGTTCTATCCCCACCATGTGTTATATATACGGGGCAGTACGGATGGTGTAATGGTTATATTACTGCCTCACAGCACTGAGGTCATGGGTTCTATCCCCACCATGTGTTATATATACAGGGCAGTACGGATGGTGTAATGGTTAGCATTACTGCCTCACAGCACTGAGGTCATGGGTTCTATCCCCACTATGTGTTATATATACGGGGCAGTACGGACGGTGTAATGGTTATATTACTGCCTCACAGTGCTGAGGTCATGGGTTCTATCCCCACCATGTGTTATATATATGGGGCAGTACGGACGGTGTAATGGTTACATTACTGCCTCACAGTGCTGAGGTCATGGGTTCTATACCCACCATGTGTTATATATATACGGGGTAGTACGGATGGTGTAATGGTTAGCATTACTGCCTCACAGCGCTGAGGTCATGGGTTCTATTCCCACCATGTGTTATATATACGGGGCAGTACGGATGGTGTAATGGTTACATTACTGCCTCACAGCGCTGAGGTCACGGGTTCTATTCCCCACCATGTGTTATATATACGGGGCAGTACGGATGGTGTAATGGTTAGCATTACTGCCTCACAGCGCTGAGGTCATGGGTTCTATCCCCACCATGTGTTATATATACACGGGGCAGTACGGATGGTGTAATGGTTACATTACTGCCTCACAGCACTGAGATCATGGGTTCTATTCCCACCATGTGTTATATATACGGGGCAGTACGGATGGTGTAATGGTTAGCATTACTGCCTCACAGCGCTGAGGTCATGGGTTCTATCCCCACCATGTGTTATATATAAAAGGGGCAGTACGGACGGTGTAATGGTTAGCATTACTGCCTCACAGCACTGAGGTCATGGGTTCTATCCCCACCATGTGTTATATATACGGGGCAGTACGGATGGTGTAATGGTTACATTACTGCCTCACAGCACTGAGATCATGGGTTCTATTCCCACCATGTGTTATATATACGGGGCAGTACGGATGGTGTAATGGTTAGCATTACTGCCTCACAGCACTGAGGTCATGGGTTCTATCCCCACCATGTGTTATATATACGGGGCAGTACGGATGGTGTAATGGTTAGCATTACTGCCTCACAGCGCTGAGGTCATGGGTTCTATCCCCACCATGTGTTATATATAAAAGGGGCAGTACGGACGGTGTAATGGTTAGCATTACTGCCTCACAGCACTGAGGTCATGGGTTCTATCCCCACCATGTGTTATATATACGGGGCAGTACGGATGGTGTAATGGTTACATTACTGCCTCACAGCGCTGAGTTCACGGGTTCTATCCCCACCATGTGTTATATATACGGGGCAGTACGGATGGTGTAATGGTTACATTACTGCCTCACAGCACTGAGATCATGGGTTCTATTCCCACCATGTGTTATATATAAAAGGGGCAGTACGGACGGTGTAATGGTTAGCATTACTGCCTCACAGCACTGAGGTCATGGGTTCTATCCCCACCATGTGTTATATATACGGGGCAGTACGGATGGTGTAATGGTTACATTACTGCCTCACAGCGCTGAGTTCACGGGTTCTATCCCCACCATGTGTTATATATACGGGGCAGTACGGATGGGGTAATGGTTATATTACTGCCTCACAGCACTGAGGTCATGGGTTCTATTCCCACCCTGTGTTATATATACGGGGCAGTACGGATGTTGTAATGGTTATAGCATTACTGCCTCACAGCGCTGAGGTCATGGGTTCTATCCCCACCATGTCTTATATATACAGGGCAGTACGGACGGTGTAATGGTTATAGCATTACTGCCTCACAGCACTGAGGTCATGGGTTCTATCCACACTATGTGTTATATATACGGGGCAGTACGGATGGTGTAATGGTTACATTACTGCCTCACAGCACTGAGGTCATGGGTTCTATCTCCACCATGTGTTATATATACGGGGCAGTACGGATGGTGTAATGGTTACATTACTGCCTCACATCGCTGAGGTCATGCGGTCTATCCCCACCATGTGTTATATATACGGGGCAGTACGGACGGTGTAATGGTTACATTACTGCCTCACAGCACTGAGGTCATGGGTTCGTTTCCCACCATGACTCTAACTTTGCGGAGTTTGTATATTCTCCCCGTGCTTGCGTGAGTTTCCTCTGAGTACTCCGGTTTCCTCCCACAATCCAAAAATATACAGATAGGTCAATTGGCTCCCAACACAATTAACCCTAGACTGTGTGTGTGTGTGTGTGTGTGTGTGTGTGTATACATGTGGTAGGGAATATAGATTGTAACTGGGGCAGGGACTGATGTGAGTGTTCAACTATTCTCTGTACAGCGCTGCGGAATATGTGTGCGCTATATAAATACCTGCTGTAGTAATAAATCATTGCTCCCTCAATGACTCACATTCACAGATACTGACCCAGTGATAGTTGAAAATGAATTGATGATACTAAGCTGTGATCTTTTTCTGAAATTAACTATATCTATACATAGTTATCTAACAATTGTAGCGTCATTTATTTGTGTGAATCCCTATTCTATTCAATGAAGGCAAATAAGATGAACCATTGTGGGCCTTTTGATTCATTCGGTCGCACGGAGGACCGATGTTTAGTGTCTGCACATGTGTTCTAGTGAAGGTGTGCTTGCTGCATGTGTTCTAGTAAAGGTGCGCTTGCTGCATGTGTTCTAGTGAAGGTGTGCTTGCTGCATGTGTTCTAGTAAAGGTGCGCTTGCTGCATGTGTTCTAGTAAAGGTGCGCTTGCTGCATGTGTTCTAGTAAAGGTGCGCTTGCTGCATGTGTTCTAGTAAAGGTGCGCTTGCTGCATGTGTTCTAGTAAAGGTGCGCTTGCTGCATGTGTTCTAGTAAAGGTGCGCTTGCTGCATGTGTTCTAGTAAAGGTGTGCTTGCTGCATGTGTTCTAGTAAAGGTGTGCTTGCTGCATGTGTTCTAGTAAAGGTGTGCTTGCTGCATGTGTTCTAGTAAAGGTGTGCTTGCTGCATGTGTTCTAGTAAAGGTGCGCTTGCTGCAGGTGTTCTAGTAAAGGTGCGCTTGCTGCATGTGTTCTAGTAAAGGTGTGCTTGCTGCATGTGTTCTAGTAAAGGTGCGCTTGCTGCATGTGTTCTAGTAAAGGTGTGCTTGCTGCATGTGTTCTAGTAAAGGTGTGCTTGCTGCATGTGTTCTAGTAAAGGTGTGCTTGCTGCAGGTGTTCTAGTAAAGGTGTGATTGCTGCATGTGTTCTAGTAAAGGTGTGCTTGCTGCAGGTGTTCTAGTAAAGGTGTGCTTGCTGCAGGTGTTCTAGTAAAGGTGTGCTTGCTGCAGGTGTTCTAGTAAAGGTGCGCTTGCTGCATGTGTTCTAGTAAAGGTGTGCTTGCTGCATGTGTTCTAGTAAAGGCGTGCTTGCTGCATGTGTTCTAGTAAAGGCGTGCTTGCTGCATGTGTTCTAGTAAAGGCGTGCTTGCTGCATGTGTTCTAGTAAAGGCGTGCTTGCTGCATGTGTTCTAGTAAAGGCGTGCTTGCTGCATGTGTTCTAGTAAAGGTGTGCTTGCTGCATGTGTTCTAGTAAAGGCGTGCTTGCTGCATGTGTTCTAGTAAAGGTGTGCTTGCTGCAGGTATTCTAGTAAAGGTGTGCTTGCTGCATGTGTTCTAGTAAAGGTGTGCTTGCTGCAGGTGTTCTAGTAAAGGTGTGCTTGCTGCCGGTGTTCTAGTAAAGGTGTGCTTGCTGCAGGTGTTCTAGTAAAGGTGTGCTTGCTGCAGGTGTTCTAGTAAAGGTGTGCTTGCTGCATGTGTTCTAGTAAAGGTGTGCTTGCTGCAGGTGTTCTAGTAAAGGTGTGCTTGCTGCAGGTGTTCTAGTAAAGGTGCGCTTGCTGCATGTGTTCTAGTAAAGGCGCGCTTGCTGCATGTGTTCTAGTAAAGGTGCGCTTGCTGCATGTGTTCTAGTAAAGGTGCGCTTGCTGCATGTGTTCTAGTAAAGGTGCGCTTGCTGCATGTGTTCTAGTAAAGGTGCGCTTGCTGCATGTGTTCTAGTAAAGGTGCGCTTGCTGCATGTGTTCTAGTAAAGGTGCGCTTGCTGCATGTGTTCTAGTAAAGGTGCGCTTGCTGCATGTGTTCTAGTAAAGGTGTGCTTGCTGCATGTGTTCTAGTAAAGGTGCGCTTGCTGCAGGTGTTCTAGTAAAGGTGTGCTTGCTGCATGTGTTCTAGTAAAGGTGCGCTTGCTGCATGTGTTCTAGTAAAGGTGCGCTTGCTGCATGTGTTCTAGTAAAGGTGTGCTTGCTGCATGTGTTCTTTTTTATTATTTTACTTGCATGATTTCTATTTAAGCACACTATTTAGTTGAATTGTAAACTTAGATACTTATTGTAGTTACAATATTTTATATTGTAGCTTACACAATAGACCACCAACATTACTTTAGGATGCCCCAGTGCCCCAAATTTGTGGCCAACACCAACACCATATGCCATATTGTTTGGACACTCTGACCATCCCACGTACCACTCTGACCATCCCACATACCACTCTGACCATCCCACATTCCACTCAGACCATCCCACGTACCACTCTGACCATCCCACATACCACTCTGACCATCCCACATTCCACTCTGACCATCCCACATTCCACTCTGACCATCCCACATTCCACTCTGACCATCCCACCTGCCACTCTGACCATCCCATGTACCACTCGGACCATCTCATGTACTTGACCATCCCACGTACCACTATGACCATCCCACATCCCACTATGACCCTCCCACATCCCACTATGACCCTCCCACATCCCACTATGACCCTCCCACATGCAGCTAATAAAAAAGGAAGGGGCTAGCATAAAATTAAAGTAACGACAGTGATCAAATCAGACTAACTCATGAGACTTTTCCCGAATGTATGCTACAAAATAAATAATAGCGAGAATCTGATTGGATGGGCAAGACTTCAACTTTTGCGCTTTGGAAGGATTGATCCATTTCCTCCTGCATTTGTGTGGTCATAGACAACGTAACTGCCTACTACAGCCCCACCCATCAGCACTGTTGCTGGTTCCTCTCGTCACTTTCAGCACCAGCGGCATGCGCCACCCCCGCTAACATTGTAGGTGCTGCACAGTAACGTTATAGTAAAGTTGTTAATGAGGTAGAACTCCTTCAGCTCATTTATTTTAATCCTGAAAAGATCATTACATGGATAACATAGCCTTTCGGTATAAATGTGAAGGCTATATATATATGATAACTCACCACGGTCGTCTTTTGTGGACATCTCTTGACTTGACACTATAGGGGAAGTACAGTTGCTCTGTTTGCTGCATGAGATGTTTATAGATGACCTAGTCCATGGATTTGTTCCTGGCAAAGAAAATAATTTTGCCAAGGTGCCACATGTGTTTGCACCCCCCTTCTCAGGCAACCTGGCTGGTGTTATGTAAGATGTCTCCTCATGTGGTTTGGAGCTATCTTCTTGACCTGGACAGCTAACAGCCGCATTTTCTTTAACCACATATACCGGGTCTCCAACTTGCTCTAACTTGGCAGCCTGCAAATCTTCCTTCAATTTTGTGTCGCTTGTCCTTGATTTCACCATGGTTGCTCCCTTTCCATCCATTGGTGGACAACAATCTTCGAAATCTTCAAGTAAATGAACTTTCAAGGCAACTATGTTCTCAGTCTGTTGTAATGAGTGAGAATTGTCATCTTTAGGATCCAAAACTAAGGACACATTGTTCACAGGTACTTGAAAGCTGGAAAGATGAATTAATGCTGAACTAGTAGTTGAACGTGGTTCTTGGCCTATCCCTTTACTCTCTGTTTCTTGTATTTGGGTATTGTTGAAGCTACGCATCTTAGCATCTTCAAATACAAATGACTTGTGGTCATCTCTCTCAATTTGTATAGACAGAGTCGAGCCTGCACATTCTCCACCAGCATTCTCTGATGTTGGCTGCAAAGGGTCTGTTCTAGTCTTATTTTGATCAGTTAGGAGAGAACTTGCGCTTAACTCTGATAAGCCCAAGTTCAAAACAGGAGAATGACTACTTAAACCCCCAGGGGTGCAGCTGATGCCGGTTCCAGCTGGGGAGTCCTCTCTATCTGCACACTGCCCATCAAGTTGTTGTTCTGTAGTTTCAGGAAACAGTTGGGGTTCTTGTGTGGTTATTTCATTTACTAAGACACAATTGCCATTCTCCGTGGTGTCCACCTTATCAATTAGAATATAAACTGCTTCACCTGTACCATCCCCAGATTTCCGATGGCTGGAGTCTGTCTGCTGACTTGCATCTTTACTGTAGACAGTCAGTGGTTTATTATTGTCTGGCAGCATCTTTAAGGATTCCACTATGACTTGTGTCTGCATAGGATTGCTGCATTCGGCTGCTCTGTCATTATATTCTGCACCATCCATCAAACATGCAGTGTCAGCTGGGATCTCTGCAGTGCACATCCCATCGCAGCACTCTTCCGCACTTTGTTTAACAGTTGCTAAGTTGTCTTTGTTCTTTGTATGGCTGCACTCGTTCTCCTGCTCATCAATAAGACGTGCCTTATCTGTCATGTTATAAACATTTGGAAGGCTGTTCGTATCTGAGTTGAAAAAAAAACAACCATTATATTACATTAAAGCAAAGACTCAAATAATGTATATGTTATATTATCTATGTATACATGAGAAAAAAATCAGATTGTAAGATGCCCTAAAATTGTCAGTGTTGCATTATTTTTTATATATAGTATATAGCAGGGATGGGGAACCTTCGGCCCTCCAGCTGTTGTTGAACTGCACATCCCAGCATGCCCTGCTACAGTTTTGCTATTTGGCCATACAAAAACTGTTGCAGGGCATGCTGGGATGTGTAGTTTAACAACAGCTGGAGGGCCGAAGGTTCCCCAACCCTGGTATATAGTATATATTAGGTGAATGTTTGTGAAATCTTTCAGTCAGTATGCCGCCGACGATGCAGGTCATGGTAGTGATTGACTCCAGTGATTTTTCATCTGTTTTTGTGATGGATGATTTACAAATACAACGGGCTGCTGTAAAGTTTTGTTTCCTTTTAAGAAATGCGGCAGGAACTGTTGTTATGCTCCAAAACCTCCATGAGTAGAACACAAGTTTACGAATGATTCTCCTGTTTCAAAGAGGTAAAATGTCAATTGACAATCAACCCCGTTCTGGACGTCCTTTGACTGAGGAAAATGAGACGATAATTGTTCATCCGAAGTTTTTATTTGGAAGTTTTGAAAAAGTTGTGCCACGATTTGAGGAAAAAACATCCTGATTTGTGGCAAACAGATGTTTCTTCCATCATGACAACTCACCTTGCCACAGTGCATTGAGAGTGTTAAGCATTTTTATGGCATCCACCTCCCAAGCCAAAGGATCCCTGGTCCTCGCACAGAACCTGGATACCTGACAATTGTGTCTGGATGCCATTAAGTCCACTTCTGGGAGTCCCCAAAGAGCCACAATTTCCTGGAACACTTCTGGGTGTAACGCCCATTCTCCCTCCAGGAGATCCGCTCTGCTGAGAAAATCCGCTTCCACATTCCGGTTTCCCGGAATAAACACAGCAGAAATGGCTGACACCTTAGAAGCAATTTTGACTCCTCATCTCCAGCCTCACAGGTGTATTCCACCGCCGCCGTTAGCTTTTCAGCCAAGGCAAACGCTTCTGAATCCGGCTGCAATAAAGCACACAGGGAATTTGCCCATGCCATCATGGCCTTGGAGACCCAGGCAGAAGCAATAATGGGTCTGAGAGTAAACCCAACACCTTCAAACACCGCCTTTAAACAACCCTCCAACTTTCATCTACCGGGTCTTTAAATGCAGCACCCCCTTGCACAGGCAAAGCAGTAGTTTTAGACAGCCTAGCGACCGGGGCATCTACCAGTGGGACCTTTTCCACAATTTTACATGCTCTTCCGGCATGGGGTACAGGCTTAAAAACCTCTTGGGCATAAGGAGTCTCTTATCAGGTGTTTTCCACGCCCCTCCCAACAATTCCTGCATGCCTTCATCAGAAGGAAAAGGGACTGCGTCCCTGCGCTGTCTCTGGAACACTCCCTGTTGGGGAGGTTTATCCACCTCAGATAAATTCAATGCCTGTTTTACAGCCAAAATTAAATCATCAACACCAAGAACAGAGGATTCAATCTCTTCCCTCTGATCCCAAGACATGTCTTCCACACACTCCCCGTCCTCCTCTGAGTCTATATTAAGGATAGGTGGGGTGGATAAAGGATATCTGGGAGAAACCTTTAGACGGGATGCAGTCAAAATCCCGACGGTCAAAATCCTGAATGGGTCATAATACAGACAAGGACAAAATCCCGACATTTAAAATACCGACAAGGACAAAATCCCGATATTTAAAATCCCGACATGGTCAAAATACCGACATATAGAATGTACAGGTGAAACTGTCAACATGACTTTGGGTCGACAGGTCGCGAGGTCGACATGGGTATTTTCACTAATTCTCTCTGCACATGTTACATCTGCCCCACCTGCAGTGCACATGGTTTTGTCCATTTGAGAAGGAATTTGCCAGAAGGAGTGAACCAGAATAACCCCTTAAGTGGTAAAGGGTACCAGTACTGTCAAATTTTTCTATATTCATATATTATCCTATGTACATTCAAAAATATTGCTCATTACTATACGCTATTTGTTCTTTCTGTCTCTGTCGGGAATTTGTATGTTTCTTACTGGTTTGGAAAACGCAATAAAAAACACTTAATAAAAAAAAAGAGACCTTAAAGAAAAATGTTTTGCTTAGATTGAGGAGGTGAAACAGAAACCGACAAAAGTACTAAAAGGCCGGTTTCACACACTCCGGCTCCTGCCGGACGGTGAAATCCCGCACGGCCAGCCGCACACAGTAGTTTATCATGGAGGGGATGGCCACAGCCCGGCAGCCGTCCCTTCCAGTGGCGGGATCCGGCTGCAGCCGTGCGGCCGGGCCGTTGCCGTCCCGTGTGAATGGACACAATAGTGTCCATCCACAACTAATGTGTGCAGCACGGCACCCTGGCCTTGCGGGATTTCACCGTCCGGCAGGAGCCGGAGTGTGTGAAACCGGCCAAAGGCATCAACAATGATGAGTTAAGAAATAGTTTTGAGCAACGGAAAAACCCTTTGGACAAATGTATTGATTCAATTGGAGAGGAATTTGAAGGTGACTGACGTTTCAAAATGTACAAATAAGTAAACAATTTTTTTTATAAATTAATCCCAGTTTCTTTGGGGTACTCCCTCGTAATTTAGGTTACTGCATTAATGTACTGTAATTAAAGTATAGTATTTTTAGTAAACATATAAATGAAAAATGAAAGAATTGCGCACAGGAAACATATTATACAGTAGGTACAATAAGAGCGTTGGACCATCAATCTCACTGACCTTTACAAACACATTCCAAATTGCTCTCGTTCCTTCTCAGTATCGTCTCACTAGTTGCATTACAGTCATCCATGTTGAAACTTTTTGTGTTGTCTACAGGATCGCTCTGTGTTTTATACGCCGGTCCGCTGCATTCTGTCCCACAATCTTTAATATACATATTAGGTGCATGCTCTTGTGCCTTTAAGAAAAATGCATACAATAAAGAACAATTCAGTACATAATTTTCATTACAAAAAGATTGCACACAATGGGGGGTATTCAATGTAGGGTCACGACTGTCGGGCTGGCCCAACAGCCGTTACCCTGTCCCATTCTCGGCCGGCTCCACAGGGATTTTGCAGGCGGGATTCAATGTCCTGCCTGACGAGCGCCAAGAAGGGGGCATGGCCGCGAGAAGCGGCAGGAAATCGGCGAGCTGCGGTCGGGAGCTCGCCAATTCCCGGCATAACGTGCTCCACTGCTTGTGAAGTCGGGCACGTTCTGCAATGTTCCCTGTTCAATGCTGTTGGGGAAGACAGCATTGAATAGGGAACCGCCGCCAGATTGAATATCCCCAATGCCGATATCAAGGTAAAGCTAAAAATTTGCACAGCGCATCCATCGTGCAGAGGATCGAATTCAGCATACTGTAGATCTCTAATTAGAGGATTTGCAAATGGAGCATTTATAGAAAAACTGTGGGAAAATAGCGACTGAAAATGAGTATGGATTATAAACACAATGTAGCCGCAGTTTGCCTGGCAGGAAGCTGGAAACCTGTCCTTTTCTGGGTGCGTCAGAACAAACGCAGGAATTTTTGAGGAGGGTCCCTGACGTCAGCACTGACCACTGTCTCAGTAGCAGGTGAGTGGAGGCCTCAGACTTACTCAGACTTTTTACAGACGGCAAGTACTCTTCGATGTTCTTCGACTTTCTGGGATTTGCGAATAGATGGTGATAAGCGATCCATTCGCAATTCATTCACAAATGTGCGCAGGGTGTTTCCTCTTTCTGTCTGGACACTGGCTATCTTGGCTATCAGTCAACTGCAGCTTCTTAGATTAGTGATCTGTACCCATAGAGTTGCAGCTGCGCCTGAGACACAGTGGGGGAAATTTAATAGGATGAGAGAGAGATTCAAAAAATTAGAGATTTATACGCCTTTCACACTTACAATAAAATCCCGGGTTTTTGCACATGAACGTGCATTAACCCAGGATTTAGCTCAGTGTGAATGGGTCTTGAAAGAATATCCCTGGATGAGCATTCTGGGATTTCTACCCAGGTCCTGACCTGAAAAAAATAAAAAACTGGAGATTTCTTAGCAAATCTCTCACTTTCTGAATCTCTCATCCTATTACATTTTACCCCCTGTGTCTCAGATATACTGGAAATTTATCCGTGTTCCTGGGTGGTACTGTCATATGAGTGTGTTGTGGGTGTGTCACAGAACTGTTTGCAAACTCAGACGCTTGAACTATTATATAGGACACCATACTCTGATAGAGAATACACATATAGCATGGCGTAGGTGCAAGTTTTGATGGTGCTGTTAACATCTACAGACGCTTTAAGTGGGTATTGCCATCCTGGCATTCTCAGATGCACACTTGTACACTAGGGGAAGGGTTAATACCAGCATTTGTTTAACGTCACAAACACAAATACTGCAATAGACATTACAGGGGTCCTGGCATTGCAGTCCTGGTGCGCACACTACAAGGGACTGCAGCCTTCTATCTATGGGACCTAGTGAGTGGTTGGCCTAGGTGCAGAAATATCATTTGGTCCCTCGTCCTCTACTCCAACCCAAGTTCACAACATGTCACACAACAGTGGGTGGCAGTAGTGGGCCCCTTAGTCCTTAGGGGGCCCCAGTGCAATGCACCTGCTGCAACAACGGTAGCTCTGCCTCTGTTGGGAGATCCATTTATAAATATCTATTAGTGTCACCGCCGATATCGATGCAGATATAATGAGTATTCGTTTACAAAGAAACAAAATAACAATGCTGAATATAATATAATGTAATGAGCATACTTTATACTTTATTTTTATTTTTTTTTACTTTAAGTTTTAACACATATGTAGCTAAAATAAAAGGATCTCTCTTCATTGGTTTATCCCTATTCCCAGAAGATCGCAGGAGACCATATTATCCAGGAATCACAGTGGCAGGACATGAAAAGCCTAATATACGTGACAGACCATAAAGAATGACCTATAGGCACACAAGTAAATGTATGACGCCTGGAGAAGCGCTATCTATCCCCATAAAGAATGTTATGTGCAAGGGGATAATCCTCCAGCCAATCAACTCATAACTGACAATTTACATATTGGAGCTGATTGGCTGGAGCATTGGGGGTTATTTTGGTTCACTCTTTCTGACAAATTCCTTCTTAGATGGACAAAACCATGTGCACTGCAGGTGGGGCAGATGTTACTTGTGCAGACAGAATTAGATTTGGGTGGGGTTTTACTTCAAAGTGAGATCTATATTGCAGTGTAAGAATAAAGCAGTCAGTATTTACCCTGCACAGAAACAAAATAACTCACCCATATCTAATTATCTCTGCACAAGTTACATCTGCCCCCCTGCAGTGCACATGGTTTTGTCCATCTAAGAAGGATTTTGTCAGAAAGAGTGAACCAAAATAACCCCCATTATCAACTTGCACATGAGGTTCTGTATGGGGATAGATAGCACTGCTCCAAGCTTCATACCCCTCAGTGCCTGGTTTATTTAGTACACATGTTTAAATAAAAGAAAAACTATTCTTTAAAATGCATGTGCAGGTTATGGCCTGATGGGCTAAGAAAACATAAAACAACCCATCACTTTGACTTCCATACCACTGTACCGTACCCCTGAGCAGAACCATGGAGACACCAGCAGGGGAAGCTTCTGAGCATGTGGCTCCCACGGCCTCCAGCACTCAGGTATCTCCTACTGTCCATTCTTCGTAAGTGCTGTATGGTGTGTTCTTGTATGTATGTTCTATGTGTGTATATTGTGTGTATGCATGTATATTGGCCCTTATTCCGGTTCACTCGCAAAGGCAATTTCCTTCTCAAATGGACAAAACCATGTGCACTGCAGGTGGGGCAGATGTAACATGTGCAGAGAGAATTAGATTTGGGTGTTTTACTTCAAAGTGAGATCTATATTGCAGTGTAAGAATAAAGCAGTCAGTATTTACCCTGCACAGAAACAAAATAACACCCAAATCTAACTCTCTGCCCAAGTTACATCTGCCCCACCTGCAGTGCATATGGTTTTGTCCATTTGAGATGGAATTTGCCTTTGCGAGTGAACCAGAATAAGGACCATTGTGTGTGTGTGTGTGTGTGTGTGTGTGTGTGTGTGTGTATCATACCTTCCAACACTCCCGCTTTCCGAGGGAACATCACATCACCAATATTTGTCTTGCTTCCGGGCAACTGGGATGAACTTACGCCACTGCTTACACCTATCTGGATATGTACATATATTGCCCACTTTGAATTATGGATATATTATTTGTTCTTACCTGGATCATAGTTTGTGGTTCATTATCCAAAAACTCCCTGTTGCAGTCCTGCCGGTGTCCATACGCCTCCTTTATAGAGTGTAATTCTCTTTTAATTGTATCGTACTGGATAGCAAATGTTTCTTTCTGCGAGCACAGTAACAAAGACAATACAGTTGTGTACACACTTGTACAATCTGCATGAGATCCAGATGAGATTACAATTTAGACTATCTGCATACAATTGAGACTGTATAGTGCAGATCTGCACTATATAGTCTATGCAGCCAAGACTTTCTGGCTGCGATACGGGAGCGCGCATCGAGATCGCATCTGGATCGCAAGGGATAAAACCCATACAATCTGCATGAGATCCAGATGAGTACACACCTTAAGACCTGCTTGGATATCTCTAGAATTTGATTTATACAGTTACAATTCCTTGCTTTGGATTTATTCAGCCAGCTATGGCTAAAATCATCTTAAAACTGGGGATGGCTAATGTTATCTCTATATGTAAGTACAGAATTTGCTATTAGGGTGTTAGACAAATCCATTTTTAGAATGTGAAAAACATTGTAGATTTGGGTTACTCTGAATCTTATTGACAAAAGTGGTTATAATTACTAAAGTGCGGGAAGATGTTGCTCATGGCAACAAGATTCTGCTTATCATCTATCTAGCGCTTTTTCGAAGATAATTTCTAGAATCTCATTGGTTGTTATGGGCAACATGTCATATTTGGGGTACATTTTCAGTTCTCTAGTCTATGGAGCTGCCAACGTCAGCGAGTGAAGCTGCCGCCCATACATGAAAAGCGACGCCCTATGGAGCAATCTAAAACTATTTCACAATTGCATACACATTATCGGACTATGGGCCTTATTCAGATCTGAGCTCAGTACAAATTTGTTCATAAAACAATGTTCACTGCAGGTGGGGCAGATGTAACATGTGCAGAGAGAGTTAGATTTGGGTGGGGTGTGTTGAAACTGAAATCTAAATTGCAGTGTAAACATAATGCAGCCAGTATTTACCCTGCACAGAAACAAAATAACTCACACAAATGTAACTTTCTCTCCACATGTTACATCTGCCCCACCTGCAGTGCACATGGTTTTGCCCATTTTACGAACAAATTTGTACTGAGCTCAGATCTGAATAAAGGCCAGTGTGTGAGTAATGTGTGAGACCTTTTCTATGAAAACCGTTACTTAAAAAAAAAAGCCTTTTTAAAAACACGTTTTCTTACAAAATGACCCCGGAATGTTTCTGATATTTAGGAGGTTATTCTGGTTGGTGCGGAACTTTCCGAATTCTTTCGGAGTGGACCGCACGCCACGCTGTGCGGACATTGCAAGAACAAACGCCCACAGGTCCTCCGCATTCGGACAGACTCGCTCTCTAAGTAGAGGGTGTGTTTTCAGACAACATCCAAACCGTGCGTGTGCGGTGGCCACACAAAGATTCTGCACGGTCTTACAGCGTCTGAACGGACGGGAAGCTGCCCGTACGCACCGATGCGGTGTATTTCCGCAAAACTCACGACTATTATCTGAACTCATAAATCTGTCACATGACACACTTATGCAATTAGGCTACCTCATAAAAAAAGGGTTTGTTTGTAATTGTAATCAATTAAATCCTATTTGATACTTAAACACATTACACAAATAGCAAACATGCAGTGGTGTTTTAGGTTATCTTTGTGTCTTTAAGTAATGGTCCATTTAGGCAGCAATGCTTCCAATTGAAGCAATGAAAAGAGTGTAATTAATGAGTAATGAGTAGAGGAGTGGATTGTATTGTGTTCAGCTGACAGTGTTTCAGGTGCGGGCGTACTAATTGGGCGAACCGAATGCCTAGCACATGAACAAGTGGTCTCCGCAAAGTGAAACTTGCTTATGAAGACCGCATATTTCATGCGTGTTGGTTCGTTTGCAGTCGGTGTGCTGTCCGAATGCACGCCTACCAGAGTTCGTGCACTCCCTCGTGTACGCCCATATTTACGCCCAGTTTTTCCCACTTTTAAACCACGCCCTTGTGTAAGTCCGAATGACGCCCAAAAACGCCCATATTTCCCGAGTCAATTGGACATTTCTGTACGGTATTAGTGAGAACGAGTACGGAGACCATGCGTGGCACATGCGCATAGCGTTGCCTACGCATGCGCAGACGGCTAAAATGCGCCCTCCGAAAGAATTAGAACGGACCGCATCGACCAGAATAATGCCCTTACTAACAGACTCCAATGAAGCACAAAATCCACAAAGAGCTGTTCAACCTGTTTTTTCCACGTTCCCAGCGCGATTTCATGCTCGCTCTGCAGAGCCAGGAACTTTTCTTCATTTTCTGTTGCCTTTGCCCTCTGGAGCTCATTATCTCTTTCAAGGGTCTGCAATAAAATTAATTATCCAAAAAATAATCAATACCACATTAATGAATTTTGATGTGTTTTATGTAGCTTGGACCTTTGTTTCTAACATGCTGGAAGTGCCACACAGATCAGTGATAATGCGCTCTCAACAATAATTTTCATAAATTAACAGAAAGGTACTTATAGTTTAGCTAACAGGAAACAGTGGGAGTTTAGAGAGAAGAAATGGCAATAAAAGGATATAAAAACACTTGCCATTACTCAGATTCACTGCATGAGTTTTAATGCGCTTGAAGAAAAAAAAACAACGTAATATAAAACTAAGGCAAAACCGAAATGTAGCACCGGGCAATAATGAAAATGCATAATATAAAGAAATAGGTAATAACTGAAATTATTTCGGTGTACTTATTAATGGAAAGCAAATCCTAATGGCCGCAGGAGCGGTCTACTTAATGAAACATCCATGATCATGTATAATATGCACATTTATATCCTAAAACATGTAGACACTTCAGAAGTGTTTGCCGAGCGATGGTTTTAACGCTGCCAAAAGGAGAAGACTATTCCTGCGTTTACTCAACACTGGCTTTGCTGTCATGTTGATAAATGGAGGTAATTCTGTATGAATCAACAGTAACAGTTCACACACATTTCAGGTTTCTCTGGAATTTTGACTTTAATCATATTTTCTCTCTCAGCTCTGAGGATAAAAGGATCTGCTTCCATGACAGTGAACCGATTCCAAACTCTTAACAAGATGTAAACACCGCTCAAACAGACAATGGCTGTCAATGTGTGAAACACTGGATCAATTATATTTATGAGTCCTTTTTTTGGATTCACATCAGAGCGACTAGTCAAGGATGAAATTATAAAATGTAACTAAAATCCTCTCCACTTCAGCCCTTCACTACAAATTGTCGGGGACATTTCTTGAGCTAAAACAGTTTTTAGTGGAGTTCTTTTGAGAATAAAGATGGCATTCTTAAACTGATTTTTAATCTGCTCCATAGAACAGAATAATTAATATTGCTTGACGCAAACAGCAATGCATCATAATATTATGGTAAACGGAAATGTTAGTATTATTCAGAGTGGACTATAATGCTGGGGACACACTAAGCGATGTGTGTTGCCAGTGACAATGAGGCGAGAAACACTTGCCGATGCCAGCAACAACGGAGCAGGGGCCATGGTTGCGATGTCCTCCATTGTCTTGCATGTACAGATGACGGAGATTGTAGCATGGGAGCGTGCATCATTAGTGACAGTGCGTACACACTATACGATGTGAACTCCAAAAAAGTGAAAAGTGCAGGTGAAAATGATGAAGTCTATCCAGTACCCCCAAAAAATAAATTAATACATGATAAAAGTATAGAAATTTATTAGTAGTCATCATAAAAGTATTTGGTGTGCTAAAACTGGGTCAAATGGCTGTTAAATGTTTGTTTTTTGTTTTGTTTTTAAAGTGAAATTTTTTTAAAAAACAAGTATTTTTCCGCAAAATAAGTGCTCAAAATAAATAGGTGGAACATAAAAATGGGTATAAGTATGCATTTGGTTCATTGTAGGCCCCAAACAACCAACCAAAAACAAGATTACTACTACCTGCAAGCCTGTAAACTCTTGCCCAACTCATAAAGGACCCCAATATACCGGTCCAAGACTTTATACCCCATATTCCATAATTTTACGCTTTGACATTATTGGCCAATTAAAAATAAAAGTGCCTAATCATTCACTGATGCCCTTACGCGTTCTAAAAAAAATTCTCAACATTTTTACCTTAACATAGGGATTTTCCCCAACTTATCACCTGGTCAGGAGGTGGTGAAAAGAATTTTGCGGCGAACCTATGGAGAATTATCACCAGTCATTTTCCGTGGACAATTGAATAGCGGCTTTTTGCGGGTTGCAATAAAAACCCTGCTTTTATCGTAAAGATGGGACTTGCCGCTAGTTGAATTCCCCCGTAGTATTTTCTTGTTTATAAACCACATAATCAGCCTCCTGACACTGGGCAGCTATAGACCGCACTACATTAGTGCAATTGACATATTTACAAAACACATACTTTAAATCAGTGTGCACAGAGGGGGTGATACGGCTTCATTCGCAATGAAGCAAAAACTCTGATGTTTTGGGGACTACGAATGCGTATGCACGATTATGCACACGTGCAAGTGCCTTCGGCTAGCATCACACTCGCTGAAGCATTTACGCGGGATGGGGAGGAAGGTGTCCCCATGAAAACACCAATCATTCCCCAACGCCAATCTGGACTATGCCTGCTGGGGGCAAGCGGCTGACTTCACATGACAACGCCGCCCCGTCTACGATGGACACCGATGGAAAGAACAGTCATCGGTGTCCGCCCTATTTTATTTCTGAAGGGCAGAGAAATCATTCGATGGTCGCGACCATCAAATTATTTCTCTCCCCTTCGTCAGCATGCGAGGGGATGTACTAAGCAGCGAATGACCACTTTTTAGCGAGCGGTATTGAATCAAGCCCAGACTCTTGCTAGTATAATAACTTCCACAAATAACTCTAGTAACGTGTTACATTGCGGATACGTTCCGTCACCTTGTAATCCTCCTTGACGGCTGACAGTTGGTTTTCCGTACGTATGATGGTCTCATTGTGTCGCTGTACTATTGTAAGCATATTGCTTAAAGTTCTCACGCCCTCCTAGTAAAATAATGAAAACAAAATAATTAAATTTATTGTCAATTATAAACATTCCAACATCTCATGTGTACCTTAAGCATGTCATATCATATGTAAACTTAACATAACTAAACCTGAAATAAAGACTCGGAGACATAGGTTTGGCAGAAATTGTTAACTGATTTATTTGTAGCAACTTTTAAGCTAATTTATTTGTTTGAATTGATTTGATTTAATTAATTTGATTTAATTAATTAATTAATGGTGGCCAAGGAAGAAGGTCCACAAATGTAACTCCACCCCAATTCTGACGTAACTGGCCTAACTCAAAATACAAGCGGTATCCAACTCTACCCGCACATTGACTACCCAGCCGGGTGGGGACGCTGTCCCCGACACGGGTGATACAGCGAAAAGGCCTAAGCCAATGAGAGGTGAGTGCACCGCAAACAAGCCATAAAAACGCCCACAAAACCTGTGGTGTGAGCTAATTGATTAAAACTGCCGTTCTTTCCCGCCAAAGCGGGGGATTTAAATAAAATACCCCCCGCCCCGCCACCATCTAGGCAACTAAATCTAACACACCTAGCAGACCCTCCAGAAACAGAAACAAACCCTCACCCGCCAGGTGAACCCCATCCGGCCTAAATAGGTGCTGACGCCCAAATCTTATCATGGCATGAGGAACCACAGCCCCCCCATTCTCCAGCACCCAACGAGCAACGGCCGCATTAAGCTTTTTCCGAGCTTCATCAATCGCCCTGGGGTCCCTAGCACCCCTCCAAGCAAGCCTAGGAATCACATAGGATCAAACAATGGTGCAAGACGGCCAAGCTGATTTAATGGCAGCAAAATCATCTAAGATCAGGTGCCGCAGCTCTAATTGGGACATTTTCCCGAGGTCATTGCCACCCAGATGTATAGCCAAAACTTCAGGCAACCCGTAGCGGCGGGCATTCACCATCAGGAATGCCCGCAGGTCCTTCCAAGACATACCCCGAACACCTAACCACCTAACCACCCGGGAGCAGGCACAGGCTGGACCTTCACCTGCAGAGACTGACCTAGCTGCCCAGTATACAAAGGAATGGCCGACTACCCAGACCCTTTGCCTATCGGTTCCCAGACCTGAGGAAGATATAAAAAAGAGGGGATTAGATTGAATTCTCGGTGAGGCCTTATTACATATTAGGAGGATCTGCCAAAAGAAAAAGAACATTTTGTATATATATACATAATTGAGGCACAATAATTAAGGTGCCATAAGACATGCTCCAATCACAATTGGAGCCATACTGGGATACAATGGGAAAGAGACAAACAAGGGAGGTAAGGGTATTGAAAGGTAAAGGAATGACGGGTGTACTCGGCCGGAGGAAAACGACTGGACCTGCTGAGGGACTATAATTAACTATAACCAAATTAGAGGGCCAGATTCAGTCCGTCAGGTCAGGCAAAAAGCGAAAAAACTCCGGACGCTGGCCTAATGGCAGAGCGTAGATAGCCCCCGAGTAGGAAGGACATAGGGCAGGGGAACAGAATGAGCATTCAGGCACAGGCAGGCATAACATACAAGCATAGCCATGACATACAAGCACAAGCACCTTTCAGGGCAGGAGGTGAGGCCTAATATACTTCCTATAGCTCGCAGAGCGCCACCTGCCTAACGCCTTGATGTCATTAACTGGCCAGCCAGCAGCTGCGGCCGAGGTAACAGCCCCAATCCGAAAGGAATGAGTACCAAACTCCTTCGGTGAAAGGCCCAATCGTTCGAGGCAGCGCCTCAGCATCCATCGAAACTGGTAAACCGTCAATGGAGACCCATTATAATGCAATAGCTAGGAGCCATCCAGGGCAGGCCTGACCTCCGCATACAGGGATGCTAAAGCCACTGGGCAAATGGAAACCGGGACAACTGGTGTCACTGAAGACCACCTGCCTCTAGCTGACTGGTCAGTTTTAGACCGCCTAATTCTGAACCACAACGCCCCCGCATCTAAACGAATATCTGATACTAAAAGCACTGCCTCGCGGGATTTACCTGGGGAAACTAACTCAGAAATCCTAAAAGCCCCATGAAACGCCATGGAAAAGGCTAACCTAAACAAAAGAGACTCAAAAGCGGAGTCCGCGCAATGACCTACTGCATTCAATAAAGACGGGAGCAGTGACGCATCGATGGGCCTACGACAGTCAGGGCTAACCGGAGACAAGCGTGCCCAGCCCTTCATAGCTTTAACCACCAGGAAACACTTCGTACAGTCAGGCAAACCTTTGAGCTTAGCAAAAAAGGCTATCCCAGCCAAATAGCGCGCAGCCACTGCCCTGGATCTACCCGTGCAATACAATGACCATAAAAAGGACAGCAAAAGACGCTGCCCACGCCTACCTGACTAAGCTGCCCCTCCCGCGAACGCTTCCCATTCTGTCCAGGCCGCCCGATAGTTCCTAAGGGTGGCAGGGGCCAATGAAGATTCTGCTAACCCCTCCAGTCCGACCCGATCACCTGCCAAACATAAGAGGGGCAGGGCACCCCGACATCATCAGCCTGAGGAACAAGCTCCCGAAAACGTTGCCATTGGAAACGGGAGAGGGAATCGGCGACTTCATTCTCAACACCAGGGACGTGGCGAGCCCTAAACAGGATATTATGCCGCAAGCACTGCAGTGAAAGCTGCGCCAACAGACGTAAAACTAACAGGGACCTGGCCTTCTGATGGTTAATCGCATGCACAGCACGAAAGTTGTCACACCAGAACACTAAACTCCTATTTGCCAAGCCTGAGCCCCAGATTTCCATTGAAACCATAATAGGAAAAAGCTCCAGCAACAACAGGTCCTTAGTGAGACCCCTTTCAAACCAGTCACCAGTGACCGGCCAGAAAACAGCGAAACCCCACCGAACCTGAAGCATCCGTGAACAGCTGCAGCTCACTGTTAGCCACTGCGGGAGCCAGCCAGATGCGCACCCCATTGAACTCCTCTAAAAAGGAAGCCCACACGGCCAGGTCACGCCTAGCCTCGGCGGACAGGCGAATGAGGTGGTGAGGCTTGCTAACCCCGGCAGTGGCCCTCTCAAACTTCCTGCAAAACAACCTCCCCATGGGGATAACCTTGCAAGCGAAGTTCAGCTGTCCCAAAATCGATTGAGCCTGTCGCAGGGTGATCTTATTCCTGGACCTACACAGCTCGACTGTCTCACGCAACTTAGCAACTTTGTCGGCCGGCAAGCTTAAAAGACCCTCTACCGTATTGATCTGGATCCCCAGAAAAGACAAGCAGGTAACCGGGCCCTCAGTCTTGTCATCGGCAATAGGCACCCCGAATTGGTGGAAAAGGGGACTGCAAGGAGGACAGCAGGCGAACACAACGGTCAGAGTTGGCCGGACCGACACATAAGAAGTCATCGAGGTAGTGAGCGAGCCCGCTCTCCCCCGAGGACTGCTCCACGCACCAATGCAAGAAGGTACTGAACTTCTCAAAAAATGCACAGGATACTGAACACCCCATCGGCAAGCACTTGTCGATGAAATACTCGTCACCTATGCGGAAGCCCATGTACCTAAAAGCATCGGGATGCAGCGGGAGCAAGCGGAAAGCCGACTCCAAATCCACCTTAGCCATGAGAGCCCCCGTCCAAACGACCGGACCATCGCCAAAGCATCATCAAACGACTTATGTCACTGAGCAACGCTCGGCAGGAATGGCGTCATTAACAGAGAGCCCCGTTGGGTAAGAGAGATGTTGGATGAGTCGGAATTTCCCAGGGACCTTCTTCGGCACCACCCCCACCGGCGATATGACCAAGTTCGCCAAAGGGGGCGTGGCAAAGGGACCAACCATGCGTCCAAGCTGTACCTCCTTCATCACCTTCTCCCACAACACAGAGGGCAGCGCTCTAGCTCTAGCACTTTTACACCCCACCGGCGGCTGCACTGTCCGCGCACAGTAACATCTAGCAGCAGAGGTAGCAGACAGCCATCCTTCATTCCCGGCCGCTTTCCTTGCCCCAGACCGCTTGAAACCCATTAAGAGGTAGGGAAAGCATAGCCCTAATCACACCACACTGACTTTTCACTTTGCTTTGAAGAGCTGCAAACATTGTTTTAACCATTTCCTTTTTCTTTTTTTTTTCTTTTTCTGCCCTTTCTATCCCTCATACTATAGTACTATTTATTTTATGAAATCTCCCCCTGCCCCATAACTAATGGGGCCAGCCACCGTAGAGTTATGTGTAGCGGTGTCTGTACCCAGAAGCTGTACCCCGGTTCTGCTTCAGCAATGTGAGAGTAGCTGCTCCTCCTCTTGTTCCCTGCATCTCTACAGTAAGAGGAGGCCAGCTGGAGCTAATGCAGAAGCTCATCGTGTGGCAGAACTGCAGCTGGGATGATAGCAGTGGTGCCGCAGGTTGATTGGGCACAGCAGCAATAAAGCCCTCCGTGACCAAGGGAGTCGACGTGGCAGAGGAGTGGAGAACCCCCTACAGGACAGAGAATGTTAGAGAGGGGAAGGGGTTTCAGGGTACAAAGAACCACCCATTACCCCATCTGAGATATAAGCTGATGTATGGGGACGCATGGGTAACTTATTCTCCCCATATGCCAGATTTGTGTCCAAGCCCTGTGTCGTGGTGAGTGTCGATTTATACTTGCCCTGGCTAACTCTCCTATGTCCTCACCTCTCTCATTCTCATCTCTCTCTCTCTCTCTCTCTCTCTCTCTCTCTGTCCCACTCACTCTTTTTATTCTTTTATCTTCCTCCCTATAATAGGTGGGGGTGGCAAAAAATCTGGTGCCTAGGGGCATTATGACCCTTAAATCCCACCAGATGGTCTATAGCAGGACAGGCCAACCTGTGGCTCTCCAGATGTTGTGAAACTACAAATCCCAGCATGCCTTGCCAGTTTTAACACTCCCTTATAGCAAACCTGTGGCAAGGCATGATGGGATTTGTAGTTTGACAACATCTGGAGAGCCACAGGTTGGCCAGGCCTGGTCTATAGTATAGGCTGTTTCAAACATTTAAATAAGTGGTCAGGAAAAGGTTAAACATATCATAATAAATACACAAACATAACAGAACCAGTGCTACACTTTCTAATACCCCTTTCACATCGCACTTTTAAAACGGTATATTGCCGTTTTTTTTCCATTTTAAAACGTTTAAGGCTGCAATGTGAAAGTGCCAGAGTTGATTTACCGGTTAAAGTTAACCGGTATTTCAACACGGTTAAAAAGCAGAGTCCTACACGTTTTAAAGCCGTTTTTTTGGCAGTTTGAACAGCTCTATTTCAATGGCTTGAAACGTGTCCCTTGGGGGTTAAACGTGTTGACTGTTTGAATGGTATTAAATGATTTTTTAAACGGTTTTCACCTGCAATGTGAAAGGTCTCAAGGCTCAGACCCGTTTTAAAGTCCCATTTAAGAATACAGGGTCAATACCCATTTCTGCAATGTGAAAGCAGTATAAGTTCACAATCTCCCACTTCATGGTAAGGCTCCTGTCTCTTCCTCCTGGCAGCTGCTCTCTGGTCCATTGCGATGGTTGAGGGCTCAGATCCACACATACTGTAAATGTGGTAGAACAAGCTGGTACACTGGGCATGTGCAGCAGCTCCGCTCTGTCCCTTACACTGCATGAAGTGGTGGCAGCTCTACTGATCATATTATATACCAGTGCTATTGTTGTCATTATTTAAGGCACTTGTCAAAAGGAGGGGGGTTCCGGGCAACCAGGACCCCCCCCCCCCCCCCGCCTATGTAAATAACAACGAGAGAAAATAAGGATCTACTGTGATTTTGATTGGTGATTGTTTACCATTCCGACCTCTTTCACATACAAACTTCCTAAACAATTCCATTTATTTAAATATGCTACTGAGAGACAGCTCATCAAAAAGTAACTGAACTAGACTGAACAATAATAATGTTATTCTTGGTGAAAACTATTATATAAAAGGTGAAACAATCTAGTTATAAATGAATATAAATTAGCCATGTTGGGGACAAAGCTACAATTAAACATAAATGTAAACTTTTACACAACTCTTCATGGATGCATTAATTGGTATCGGTGAAAGAGTGGTACAAATGCACACAGTAGATTGCCATATGACATCACACACATGTAACACTGCCAGCAAATGTATCATTTTTACCTGTTTCTCCACTTTCAAAGTTAAATTTACTTCCGCGAGCATTTTGTTTATTTCTGTTTCCTGCCAAATGATAAAAGATCTTGAATGATTCTACACTGGATCATAAAAACAATGCATTTCATATTTTAAAAATGTATCGCTATTAATGTGATAGATATCTCCCCTCCTATTACAGATATCGCTGAGGCATCACCCAACTACTGTAATGTAATCCTGGTATTAGCAGTCTTACTGGGACACGTGTAGTGTGCAGTGGCGTAAGTTAGTCCATGCAGCCCGGAGGCATGATAAAAGTTTGTGCCCCCCTCCGCACCGAGAGAGAGAGACAGAGAGAGAGAGTGAGAGAATGAATGAATGAGAAAAAGAGAAAGAAGTGTCAGATAAAGAAAGAATGTTAGGGAGAGAGAGGATTTCACAGATCTCACCGTCTACCGCTGCAGCGCCTCCCACTCAGATCCTGGATCTTAGTTTGCGCGTGGACTGTCTCCCGGCTCTTCATCACTGTCCCACAGTGACACTGTTGGCAGGCTGGCTGGCTTGCTCAGCCTCAGGCAGGCCGACTTCCGCCCCAGCTAAGTGACAGGGTGGAGTGGTGATGTTGCTGCGGCCGCATACATGGTACAGGGGAGGGGGCGGGGCCGCCAGCACGCACCACTACCACTCCACACAAGGGTACGGGGAGGGGGCCGCACGGCCGCACCACTGCGCACAAGGCTACGGAGAAGGGGGGCCACGTTGTGCTGCATATGCATAATATAGCCGCATGTCGCTGAATAAGATAAGTGCGACAGGCAGCAGCGGTCCCCTCCTCCCCCGTAGCCTTGTGCGCAGTGGTGCTGAAGACCTATAAGAACTGGTTTGGTGTATGTTCTGGTCTTCTCCCCGAGCCCCCCAATGTAATCAGGAGCAGAACCTTGAGGTCTCTTCATCACAGCCATGCAGTGGCGGCACATCGGAGGCAATGGAGCCACTGCCCCCTTTAAGCCTGGCGCCCAGCGGCAGATGACTCCATTGCCTCCGGGAGTTCCGCCACATGTATTGTGTGCTATTGGATAAGTAGGTGGACTGCACACACTCTACATAGAATGATATTCATATTTAAACATGACACCAGAACGAGATATAAGAAACTTTGGGGCAGATGCAGGGGTTAAAGTGGTGGTGGTGGGGGGGGGGGGGGGGGGGGGTGTAACTGAGTTCCAGCACCTATCATGGTGAGGTGAAACCAGTTCAGTGTCCACATTGGCCCTGCACAGTAATTCTAACAGAGAAGCATTATAGTTGGCAGAGAGAGTGCCAAAAACTCTACCACAGGCCCTGGTTCTGCCTAATGGGGGAGGGGAGAGGGTTAATTAGGTGGCACCTCTCCAGAACCACTTTAAGCACTGGGTAGAAGTGAGCCAAAGGAGGAGTGGCCCATGGCAACCAATCAGCTGCTCTGTATAATTTTATATTATGCAAATGATAGATCTTACATCAGTGATGATTGGTTGCCATGGGCTACTTCTCCTCTGGCTCACGCCTCCTCACTTATCACTGCTTCATACATCTACCCTCTTGTTCTACAAATCACCAGTTCCTCCATGATTCCGATTCTTTCTCCGATTCTGATTTAATCAACGCGTTTCGCCATTAGAATTCGACAGATGTAGAAGGAATAAGAAGTTGGAAGGAATTGGTCATTTGTAGAACGAGGTTGCCTTAAGTAATATCACTTTTGTTTTTTTAGTTAAACTTGTTAACATCACGAGCTTAGAGAAATATAAAATGATTCAAGCATTCTTTGCAAATACCTCCCCAGGAACAGAGAGAAATACATGTCCTTTTCTGGTGCAGCTTTCTACATTAAATAATAACCAGACCTGACCCAATTGCAGACACCACAGCGGTGTAAGTAAGAATACCATTGGAAAGGATGCAATCACTTAGGCATATCAAATATTAGAAGCAAGTATTAATAAAACATCATACCAAAAGCCGGAAATTCTGGGCTGAGCTGGATAATGGATGTGCATTTTTGCTCCTACCGTTTGAAGTCTTTCTTTCAGCTCTTCGAGTTGCTGTTCTTTATCAGAGAGGCTGAACTTCTTCTCCAGTACTGTTTGCTGATAGGTCACTTTATAGTTCATGAAATCAGTAGACAGTTTGTTTAACTCCTTCAAAGAAGACAGAAAGCAAATGCAATAGTGTACAGAGACATAAGTGAGTGATGAATATGTGTAACTACGCTGAAAATGTCCTTTGGGCATGTAAAAATGCATATAAATACTATGCATTTGTGCATAAGATTGGCATATAAATGCAGATTTACATGCTTAATATGCAGATTTTTACATATACCCAACACGGATGCTCATGCAGAGGCAGAAGTTATTGGATCCTTATTTGTAGTGGACAGATTTTTTTATATTATAACCAATATCTGTACAATTTGGATCAAGTGACGGTACCTGTTGTTTATTTAATTGAATACAATTAGCTAATTAATGTATAGATAATTACTCCCCTGAAAAGATGTAAAAAAATGTTTTTATTCTGGCTTAATATGCTATCTGATTTTTACTGTGATTCCCTGCTGGTATAATGGTTTGCACTCTGGGCTAAATTGTGTCAACCTTTAAGCATAACAATGTTTCAAAGGTATAATTGTATCAACATTTCAATCTACAAACACACATGAGTTTTTAGTGTGTCCGTGTTTTTTTTTTTTTTTTAATTGAGTAATTTTAATTGCTTTAAAAAAAAAAAAAATCAGTATTTGCATAAGTAGTAGGGCAACAGATCAATAGGTGCATACAGGAAATACATATTAACCATATTAGGATATATACAGACAGATGGATAGACGTGTCCGTGTTTTTAATGTTGGTTAAGAAGATATATATATATATAGATATATATAAAAATTATTCTGGAAACAAGTGGACATCCCATTGCTTCAGAAATTCCACTATATTGGAGGAACGCCCCATTACTTAATTGGAGGAAGCATTCAAAAGGACGTCACCACACCACCGGTAAACAGGACCTGTGCTAAGGTGTTCGGTGCCTCCTGGAAAATTATACATTTATACCATCTCTCCCATACTTAATTAAAGTGATAGCGTAAGAGTAAAAAAAGGGGTTTGGTCTCACAAGGAAGGGGTTTGGTCACACATTAATACCTTCAATTCAAATTACGCCACAATGTAGCACAATCGTTATTCACATTAAACCACACATAGTGCCCCTGTATCATTGCACAGTAGAGTATCTTATTCATGTGATGGGACACAGTAGCACCCATATTCACGTTACTGGTGACATGTAATATTATGAGATTTTCTGACTTTTGAGATTTATAGGCAAAAAATGGCCTGATGCGCACGGTATCTGAAAATCTCACATGTAATAGGATGGGAATTGCGGTAAAAAAAAACCTCACCTTTTACCGTGAAAATCGCACATTTTGACCTGCTGATTTTTTTTTTCACACTTCAATTTGCATCCAGATGTTTTCCCATTATAATGTATACAACTCGCAAATGCAATAGGGTGCGATTTTTGGAAAACATTACCAAAAATCTCAAAACATATAGACCAGGTTCAGACTGCCGAATTTGACTGAATCATGCACAGATCAGTGAGATCTTTGCATGGTTCTGTCCCAAAAAATGTGTAAAAGTGAAAATTAGAAAAAAAAAACAGGTGGGGTCCCCCCTCCTGAGCATAACCAGTCCCGGTCTCATTGAACCGGTCCTGGTTTCAAAAATTCAGGGGAAATAAATATGTAAGGGTTTACATGTATTTAAGAAACCAGCACCAGGCTATTGGACCAGTCCTGGTTCCAAAAATATGGGGGACAAAAAAAACCTTTTTACATAAGGTCCCCTGGCCGCCACATGTGCACCGTGGCTGGTCAGCCCTGGACGAGGTACCCCCCCAGGCTTCACCCATCCAGGGCTGAAGCCCGTGGCGGTCTCCGGCTTCCCAGGGTGGTGGATGCCAGGCTGATGTGTGCAACAATTGGAAAAAGCATTAATGCATACTTGCCTACCTGACTCTCTCCATGAGGGAGAAAATGCTCTGTTCCTGGACTTCCCTGGTAATGTATGATTGCCATCACCTGTGGTGAGCTGGGTAATTGATAAGAAAGGTGTCACCACAGGTGCTGGCAATCATACATTAGATTGTAAGCCTGCAGCAGGGCCCTTCTACCTCCAATGCTGCTTTCCCATTGCCTACACGGGTAAAGACCCGTTTTTTTTAAACGGGTCTTTAAACGTGTAAGAGCCATAAAGCCCCTTTCCCACTGCAGCTTTTAAACGGTAAATTACCGTTTAAAAGCCATTTTTGTCCCATTACCACTTACCCGTTTAAAGACCCGTTTGAAATTATAGTAAAGATGGAGGGGGGGGGTTTAAAAAAACCGACGTGGGGTCCCCCCACTGCCGTAACCAGCACCAGGCTGAAAGAGCTGGGGCTGGTATTAAAAAATCAGAAAACCCGACAAATAGGGGTTCCCTGATTTTTTAAAATCAGCCCCAGGCTCCAGGTCCAGGGCTGGTTCCCAAAATACGAGGTACAAAATGACTAGGGGTCCCCCGTATTTTAAGAACCAGCCCCAGGCCAAACCAGCCAGCAGGGTAATGACACAGCCGGGGGACACTTATGATATAAGTTCCTGCGGCCAAAGCATTCATCCCTACTGACCAGTCAGCCTGGCCAGGGGCCCTGGGGGAGTGGGGACCCCCCCAATGAAGGGGTCCCCCCCCTCCAGGACTTACCTGACCAGGCTGAAGCCTGGTGCTGTCCCCGATGCCCCTGGGCGGTGGGCATCGGGCTGATGGAATGGTGTAAAAAAAATAGAATAAAAACTATTGTCTTTAACTGTGGAACTATGAGTCCCAGCAAGCCTCCCCCGCAGGCTGGGACTTGGAGAACCACAAGTCCCAGCCTGCGGGGCATTAAAGGGTCCGCTGGCACTTGTAGTTCCACAGTAAAAGAAATAGTTAAATAAACACACTGACACACGTGAAAAATAAAAGTTTAATACATCCACAGCCCACACATACTGATACTTACCTATCTTGAGCCCGTAGGTAGCCTTCAGTCGGTGTCGGCATCCGGTGTCGGCATCCTCCTCCGGTGTCGGTGTCCGGTTCCGACGCAATCCATAGGTGTAGCTGTGGAAGGAAACTATACTTACAAGTGTCCTCCGGCGAAGATCACGTCCTCTTCTTTCCATGTAGCATCCCCGGGACTTGGCAAAATAACAAACCGGCTTAACGCGAAACCCACGGACTGTGAGCAGGAGCCGCACGTGTGTTTGTTTACATCGTGCGGCTCCGCCCCCGAATGCCGCTATTGGCCGGCTTGCGGCCTAGCTGCTCCTGATTGGCCGCTAGGACGTGATCTTTGCCGGAGGACACTTGTAAGTATAGTTTCCTTCCACAGCTACACCTATGGATTGCGTCGGAACCGGGCACCGACACCGGAGGAGGATGCCGACACCGACTGAAGGCTACCTACGGGCTCAAGATAGGTAAGTATCAGTATGTGTGGGCTGTGGATGTATTAAACTTTTATTTTTCACGTGTGTCAGTGTGTTTATTTAACTATTTCTTTTACTGTGGAACTACAAGTGCCAGTGGGCCCTTTAATGCCCCGCAGGCTGGGACTTGTGGTTCTCCAAGTCCCAGCCTGCGGGGTAGGCTTGCTGGGACTCATAGTTCTACAGTAAAAGACAATAGTTTTTATTCTATTTTTTTACACCATTCCATCAGCCCGATGCCCACCGCCCAGGGGCATCAGGGACAGCACCAGGCTTCAGCCTGGTCAGGTAAGTCCTGGAGGGGGGGGGGCCCTTCATTGGGGGGGTCCCCACTCCCCCAGGGCCCCTGGCCAGGCTGACTGGTCAGTAGGGATGAATGCTTTGGCCGCGGGAACTTATATCATAAGTGTCCCCCGGCTGTGGCATTACCCTGCTGACTGGTTTGGCCTGGGGCTGGTTCTTAAAATACGGGGGAACCCTAGTCATTTTGTCCCCCATATTTTGGGAACCAGCCCTGGACCTGGAGCTTGGGGCTGGTTTTAAAAAATCAATTGTCGGGTTTCCTGATTTTTAATACCAGCCACGGCTCTTTCAGCCTGGTGCTGGTTGCAGCTGTGGGGGGGACCCCATGCCGTTTTTTTTTTTAACGAGTAAAAGGGGTACCCCTTTCCCACTGCCAAAAAAACGGCTTTTAAACGGGTAAAACTCTGCTTTTTACCCGTTTAAAAAAAACGGTATTTTTAACCGGGTAAAGCAACCTGGAGCTTTCCCACTGCAGCTCTACCCGTTTAAAAAGGCTAAAAAAACGGCAAATTACCATTTAAGAGCTGCAGTGGGAAAGGGGAACAAGTCTGTCTGTTGTTACCCAGTTTGTTTTATCAGTGTCTACCATTGTAAAGCGCAACAGAATCTTCTGCGCTATATGAGAAACTGTAAATAAATAAATAAATTACCAGGGAAGCCCAGGAACAGAGCATTTTCTCCCTCATGGAGAGGGTCAGGTAGGCAAGTATGTATAAATGTGCCCACTGGGTGTCATAGATGTGAAAATAATGTGTAAAGAAAGACACAGACACCCAGAGAGGTATAACTTTGATAACACCCTTTTACACCATGATTTTATAGTTACTTGCTCCGTCCGGCGATGTACTCTCTTCCGCTGATCACTTGCTTCTGTTGCCCTATTTACATTTTTTTCACCCTTAATGTGACCACGACATAATTTTTTTTAGCAACATTTTAATCCTATATGTCACAATTAAAGGTTTAAAAGTCCATAAATTCAGCTCAGTGGCAGAACTTAGTGGTAAATGTGTCTCAGTAAGGATTAATATTGTTAATGCCCCTTTTCCACCGACCTAAAAATCCTGAGTTTTGAACACGCACCTACCTGGGATTTTTGGCAGTGGAAATGGTGACAAGGTAAAAATCCCAGGATTTTAAACCTGGTCACTAGCAGTGTTTTTAGCAGGTTTCCCGAATAACGAGCTGCACGCTTCCCGACCTTTTGACTGTCTGTAAATACCCAGTTTGTTGTATCACTGTCTCCTATTGTAAAGCGCAATGGAATATGCTGCGCTATATAAGACACTGTTAATAAATAATAAAAAACCTGGAAAAAAGGTCATGTGGAAACAGGGACATGGGGTAGAAGACCTGCCAAAATGCCAGCTCAGAAATCCCACGAGTGATCGAGGAGTTTGGTGGAAAAGCGGTATTGGTTAATAAACTGCTAGTCGTTAATTGATGTCATAGTCCATATTACGTGAATGCCTTTTTATTTATAAATGCAAACATAACAGATTTATTGGAGTTAGACAGTGTAATATATATATTGTCTGTATCAAGTGACGTTTAAAAAAAAAAAAAATTTATGAAAAGCTCCAAGCATAGTGCAATAGATACTTTCATCTCCGTAAATAAGTTATAGATTCTTCAGCCATAAATATAGTACCCTTCTTATGCTCAGCCCTCTCCTTTCCCTTACAGGGGTAGTCTGTTTTCTATCTATCTCTCCTTGAGTGCTCTGACACTCACCCAGACGAATAGCAGAGGTTATGAATGCTGTTTGACGATAGTATCAAGAATTCTGTATAATGCCACAGTGGTAACCAAGCATTTTGTGTAGTAATAGTTTTATCTAGCCACAAAGTTTGGTCTGTTTAACTTTTCTCCGCAAAACTGGAATTCCGTCTTATCACAGACCTGTGGCTCAACTGTTCTGGACAAAATCAAATAACGGTATAAAAAGATAAAAAGTAAGAAAGCCCAAAAAGCTAAAAAATAATAGGTGATTTATTCAAACGCTAGTACATTACCTATTAGTCACAACTGCGTATAACAAGTAGTGATAGTGATAACAACTAAATCTGTATGGTGACTGAAAATCCAGGTTGCTGACAGAACATTGTTAATGTTTTTTGTTCCTTACATTCCACGTTATTTATTTTTGTAAATACTGCACTTAATGATTTATTTACTTATTTTGTAAAAAACATTATTATGTAGAGGACAAATATAGACATTCAACTATAACAATAAAGTTTCTGGAAGAAAAACGGTATTAGGCTGCGTCTACACATTGCGTTTTAGCAGGATGCAGATGAACAGGATCCTGTTTAGCAGGATGCAGCAGGCTTGTGTATATATCCTCTTGAGTAAGCATCCTGCTTAAAAGCTCCTGTTCAACGGAATCCTGCTAAAATGCAATTTTAATGCAAAAATTAAATGTGCAGGCCCCCCCCCTTGAGAAACAGGTCCCTTTAAAAGGTGCCTGTCCAAACGAAATGTGTAGATGCAGCCTAAAAAGCAATGTATAGACGCAGCCATAGCTTTGAAAATAGAGTTTTATATATTTCCAAAGATACTATACCGGGTTCCCTCTTTACAACACTCCTGTTAAAACAAACCTCACTTACACTGAGTATATTCTTTGCACAGAAGTACATTTACTCACCTAGTATTTTAAGGCCCTACTGTCCATTTTTTTTAAATTTCAAGATGCTGACATACTGTACCTGAGATTCGAACCCTTCACTTGTGTCATTGCAGTCAGATAATATAAGGTGCGTCCAAATGAAAAGGAGACTTTTGCTGTAGCGGCATGTATATAATTGCAGTGGGTTAATGTGATTGCTGATAGATGGCGCAGTGTTTTTCCCAGTTGCGCATGTGTAGTTAATAGCTTTGCCTCAGTTTCTTCATTCCTGGAAAGTTGTTTCCTCCATATCAGCGCAAAGAGCCGTTATCCAATATTTATGAGTTGAAGGCGAGCAAGCTTAAGAACTTTATCGCAGGATGAAGGCGGTGTACGGAGAGCAGTGTCTTCCACGGTGCACCATATTCCGGTGGTGACAGCGTTATGAGATGGGACATGAAAGCAACAAGGACATGAAAGCAAAGATTTCAGCTGTGGAGGATCTCATTCGTCAGAATCGGATCACCACACGTGAAATTCCCCCTGGGACCCATGTGCACCGTGCACACTGCACCCATTATAAAAACGCCACTGTATGAGCGATAAAAATGCTACAAGAGAATAGAAGCAATGCACTGAACCCAAACTAAATATCACCACGTATACTGAGTTCAGACATCATTTTTCTTTTACCTCTTTCAGCTGTTCTATTTCATCATTTTTCCTTATAATTTCAGTTTTCAACTTTTGATTGGTTTGCATCGCTGCCTTTACTGAAACATATTTAAAAAATGTAATTGTATTACTAATTGTTAAAAGTTTCATTATAAAAACAGTGGTGGTTACAGTGAATGTTATGATCATTTACACGTATGAAGGTAAAGAAGCATATTTACTAACAGTCCTCTGGTTAGGGAAAATGGTTCTGTTCACTGATGACAAGTTTCATCCTACTATATACCTCTTTTCCAAATAGTGGCACACCAAACAAGATTTTCAGAGATGCTTCTTCAGTCCCTCACAGGGGGGAAAAAACACACACACACTGGTCCCCACAGAAAAAAACCCCACAGTAACCTAAACACATTGGCAACCACAGTATTAAAACAAACACTGCCCCCCCACTACAATGAAAGACATTAACCCCCCCCCCCCCCCCCCCCTCCCAATCTCACACACACAGATGCATGAAGCAGGCAGGTGGTTGGGCTAGTGGGGTCGGAGGGATATCGTTGCGGCGTGAGCGTCATGTGATGTCCCCATAGTTCAAGCAAAGGTTGATTTGAAAAAAAGACACAAGTTTTTCCTGTTTATGTTTTTGTCAAAAAAAGGTCTTGTTCATACTTTACCATCCCAGCGGATGTGGAGAGGTAATATAATTGTGTGCCGTGAGCGGTGAGGCCCCACGCTTAAAGCATGATGAGGGCAGAGAGCCATGCGACCTAGGTCGACATAGACACCCCAAAACTCCCCCACAAAAAAATGACAGTTTTTATGTCAACCTTTTGAATGCTGATCTTTTGCTTGTGTCGACCTTTTTGAGCAGGTCACCGCTACGCCACTTACGTTAGCCGCTACTTAACCGCTACGTAAGTATTTTCGGCTTAGCAGCACCATTGTCCCCTCGCCAGGTTCGTTTCACTCGCCACACTTTGGGCACGGTGGTTCGCTCGCCACAATTTTACTAAAGGTAATAGATGGTGGCGTGGACACAGGAGGGTGGTGTGGACAGAAAATAACCCTTGCGGCTCAACGTACAGTAAATAAGGTCCGTGGTGTAAATGGTGGCCGCAAAGATGAGGAAGTACCGTTATATTTCTTGAATAAAGCAGTAGTTGAATTTACATATATATTTATATTTGTTTTTTCATTCACATAAAAATCAAGGTTATAGGAAGCACTGTAACAAGTGCTCCCAGCAACTTGTGATAGCCACACCTCCTTTGCATGTGATGTCACGCACAGGGAGCAAATTGCCAGCACACAGAATCTACAACAGTCTCCGAAGCTCGAGCCGTTGTTGGGGCGCTACTGTCACACTACTTGCTGCAGGGTGCTGTTCCATGCACAGCAATGGGACAAGAGACTGTGCGCCCTCAGAGCCTATGCACTTTTTTGTGGCGCACTGCTTGCCCACACCATACTCACGGCACTAGTTATAGGTATTGGTCACATAAGTTTACTTCGGTAAGAGCGAATGTGGTACACAATTTGCCTTTAAATTGACTGTAACTTACAGAGTGGCTGATTTGATTACGCACTGTGTGCACATTGGGTCGTTACGGGAGGCCGAGTCTGGTTGCACCTCCACGGGCTCTAGAAATCAACCTGTGACACACACCCCATGAAGAACGTGGGTGTATTTGTTTTTCCTACCCATCACGAATAAACTTCTGTTGTAAGAATGGCGTATGTCACTGTGACCTTTACAGATTTTAGAAGTCATTAATGACGTATGTAACCTCATACAGGTCACAGAACACCAAGGTGATTTCTAATATGGTGAATTATGCAATGATGGGCAATGAGAATATGCCACTGCCAATGTTATCACAAACCAAGGTACTTGTGTATTTTGGCGGCGCCCATCGCATCGCATACCATAACGCATACGATGGTATGCGATGCAACGCGATATCGTACGATAGTGCACGATGGCATACAATTTTCAAATTGTATGCCATTGTACATGGCATACAATGCCATACGATGCGATGCGATTGAACATTGTATAAGCACCCTAATGGGTGCTTATACAATGTTAAGCACCTTAATGGGTGCTAACAATGTTAAATGCACCCCCACGCCACCCCCCCCACTATAAACGTGAACCCGAAGCGTGGCGAGCGCAGCGAGCCCGCGCGGGGCGGCGGTACGCGTCCTACGACCTTTTGATACCCCAACTATCCACGTCGGTGTGGAGTTGAGAATAGAATAGTGTGGCGAGCGCAGCGAGCCACCGAGCCCAAAGCGTGGCGAGCGCAGCGAGCCCCGCGAGGGGACGCGGATACCTGTGAAGCCCGCTTCGGGCTCGGTTGCTCGCTGCGCTCGCCACACTATTCTATTCTCAACTCCACGCCGACGTGGATAGTGGGGGTATGAAAAGGTCGTAGGACGCGTACCGCCGCCCCTTCGCGGGCTCGCTGCGCTCGCCACGCTTCGGGTTCACGTTTATAGTCGGGGGGTGGCGTGGGGGTGCATTTAACATTGTAAGCACCCATTAGGGTGCTTATACGATTTTTTATCGTATAGGGGGTCAAAATCGCGTCGCATCGCATGCCATCGGGTACATGGCATGCGATGCGATCCGTTCATCGTACGATGGACATCGGGGGCGCCGCCAAAATACACAAGTACCCAAACCAATGTAGAATTTAAGTTTGGTTTCATTTTTTGTACAGAGGAATTGTCATCCACAGTAACCTGTAATATACTAGCGGTAAAGTTCCCTGGCGCTATCGCAAATTCTCTGCTGAAATGTGTTCAGACAGGAGTTACCTGAATAAAACTCACCGATTGCTAGTAAACGTTCTTTTGCACAGTTTTATGCGGTTTTATAATATGGGATTTACCATTTTGTTCCAGCTTTTCATGAACCTCCTTAATCATTCCAAACTGCTGTGTCACATTTCCAAAGCATTTCTCGCATTCACTGCGTTGTTTAATGTGGTCTTCCTTTGCTAATATGTACAACTGCAGTTTTTGTTCCTGCGTGAATAACAATAATAACAATAATAATAATTATAATAATAATATAAATTGTAATATAACAATTAAAAACTTTCCTGCCACACCTAGCCAAAATGATTTGGTTCAAAAGTCAACTACACAATACCTCATAATAAAAAATAAAAATTATGGTAATAAAAAAAAAATATTAATTAAGCACACATCTAAGAAATTAAATTGCTTAAAATATACAGGAACGGGTTCGCCCAGGCATAACCTCTACCAAATGAGCAATTCTTTTTTTTATGTCTCTAGATTAAACCCTCGCACTTTGATCTCATTTAATTAGTTTCAATTTGATGTTTGTTAAACACTTTTCACAATTGTCTATTAAATTTCTATTAAATAAAGTAAATTTTTTTTTTTCATAGACCACTTTTTGAGGTTGAAAAGTACTATACATACACACATAAAGATCTGTAATAAAAGCTGACTGTAATCAAAAGGAATGGGTAACATAACATGAGCAGAGTGGAATATACAACACTCATTTTTCATGTTTTATAAGGGATGAAATTAACAACGGTGCAATAAATGGAATACAATAAGCAAAGCAACAAGAACTACTTAAAAAACTATCTCCAACTTTCAGACTCGAGTTTGCCGTAGGTCTGTTTTTATTGCCATTTTTTTAATTACATAATAAAATTGGCAATACAATACTTATACCAACGACCACAGCTAGAAAATGAGCTTGTCCAGACAGTAACACAGTTCTCCTTACTCCAAGGTGTTTTATTTCATGATAGACAATATTCCGAAAGAGGTTTTAAAACAAATTTAACTGCACAAAGCTAAAAGGCAACAAAATACTACAGTACATACATGCAGAAAAACACACTATGGGGGTGATTCAAGTTGGCTCGGTAAGCAGCGTACATTTGCTGCTTACCGAGTGGTTAGGCACCGCCCACCGGGCGAACAAAATCAAGCCCCCCCCCTTCCCCGAGCAAACGGTGCATGCGAATGGATGTGTACGATCACACATCCATTTGCATGCGAGTGTACAAAGGAAAAATCCTTTGATGGTCGCGACCATTGAATGTTCGCAAATAAAAGTCAGTCTAGGCAGACATCTTGTGACATCAGCCGCCACCCCGAGCAGGATTCGCACTGCGGGTCTGCACATGCGAATTTCCACCGATACGCATGCCGAGACCCGCAACATCAGTCCTTGGGCCGAATTCAGCTCTTTACAAGCCAACCTGAATCACCCCGTGTATTCAGCGGAATTCGCTAGAAATAAATATCATTCGTGTTCTGAGTTCCTACAGTAGAATGAATATCAGCAAAAAGATCGAAAATCTCTGTTTAAAAGGTTTAAGAAAAAGAGGGGATCCGGATAATAGGTCAACAGGGCATATGTCGACACAAAAAGGTTGACACACACAAAATTGACAAAAGGTTGACACACACAATAAGGTCAACATGAGTTTTTCACTCTTTTTTCACATTTTTTTTTCATACTTTTATCATCCACGTGGACTCCGACTGGGAACAGTAAAGTGTGCCAAGCACAGCGGTATCGGAGCGAGGCACCTGACCCGAGGCATGGTGAGTAAAGTGACTGATGCTATAGTAACCACAATGAAAAAAAAAAAAATTGCTACAAATCTCTAGTGGATCAGCTTCATGTTTTTTAGGTGTATAAGTGAAAAGAGGAAAGCAGACGGAGGAATAATAAGACTTAAAACAGAGAGAAGAAAAACTAGTTGAATTGTAAGAACATTTATAAAAAATAAGTTAGATACAAGTACATTTACAGAGGAGAAGGCCATAACAGTACTCTCAAAACCAAATAAATCAATGGGGCCAGATGGGGTACATCCAAGGATACTTAAAGAGCTTAAAGTGGTGCTGGTATTAGAATTTAACCAGTTGTTTGCTGCAGGAGTTAATTTCCGAAGACTGAAAAAGAGCACACGTAGTGCCACTGCACAAACTTGGAATCAAGGAAGAGGCAAACAACTAGTGAGCCAACAGCAGTATGGCCAATGCACACTTGCAGTCAATCGATATTCTGCCTAATTACAAACTCTAATTAGCGGTCCATGCTGACTTAGGCTTTGATTATAAAGAACAGTATTTCAGGTGTGAAGACTCTTCCTATACCCCAGGAATGTAACCATGAAAATGCTGGAGGTTCCCCTGGGAATGCAGGTGGGCTGATGCCACATGATGTCGGTGCCCACCACCTGCTGTGCAAGCCCATGGTCAGCGATGTATCAGGTCATGGTCCATGGCGGGATGTTCCTTGCAGTTATCCGGGGCCTAGCCAGCGTCCTGCGCTGATATCAAGCCGGTCCCTTGCTGCACGGGCGCCGCCATAGCACTCGGAGTCAGCTGACAAGTTTGCTCCAATGGTTCTCCTGTAACCTTGATTCTCTGATCTGTGCGCTTGATCACATGATCAAGGTGTGCACAGGTACTTCCTGGGGTTAACTGATGCTGCGACTGGCAGACAATCACAGGCAGGCAGGGGGGATATAAGTCCGGCCTTCAGCACTCCCAAGTTGCCTTGAACAACTTGTTTGTTCCCTATGTGATTGCTCAGCGTTGTAGGCTCCAGGTTACCTTGTTCCATCATTACCTGTTCTAGTGCACTTGTGATCTGCATGCGGGGGGATATGTTCTCAGACACATCCCCTTGCATGTTACCATGTTACCGAGTCTGAATCAGACCCTTTGTACAAAAATGATTATCCCTGCTGCTCTGAACAATGGAAAAAAAATGTGTCGTGCGAATTTCAGTACGCATGCCCCTTAATACGTTTTAAATAATGTAAACGGTAATAAATGAAAACTATCTGGGAAAATTAAATCTTCAGCGTACACGGTTGTTCACATACTTTTTTATACATGAAGTGTAGGAATCAGAACGCACCCTGGTCTCAAATTATTAACACGCAAGATATGTTTATGTTATATTGGGTGTTGATGTTTAACTTCCATTCGGGGTCAAAGGACACGTTATTCAATTTCACCGTATTCTGTGTGAAACCAGTCTAGCGTTAAAGATGATTTTCAGCCCAAATGTCAGGGTACTTAAAGCTAAATCAGACATTTATATTTAAGCCGGTTAATTAAAATCCCCGTTTGTAATAGTCTGACAATATTATCGTTTTTCTTTCCAGCCGAGCAGAAGAATTTTCACAGCTTTTATTCAATCAAGCTTGGCAGCGTGTCCTCGAAGAAGCTTTTCATATCTGTCATTACTGCTAAAGACCAGTCCTGCTGCTGGATTTTCACAGGGACCATTGTTTTCATTCAATTATTTTCCTTGCAAGACTTTTACATGATACTAAGAAAATTGGGGAAGCAGCGTTGTAATATTATTTATTAACACTTTCTTATATAGCGCACACATATTCCGCAGCGCTGTACAGAGAATAGTCCCGATAGCTCTCAGCACACTGAATTCAGTTGATGAGACCAGGGTTTAATGAGTGTCGAAACTGCCGTCTTGCCAAAAAGACATAAATAGATTGGAAGGGGTACCGATCTATGCAATGCTAGCTGGTTTTTTTTCAACATGCCGAAAAGCAGGTGGATTGACAGAATAGCCGCTAATCCACCTGCTTTTGACGGAAACACAGCCATAAAAAAACACAGCCAGAACGAAAGTTTTTGACTGTTTCCGTCATTTACGGGCGCCGTCCTCCTGTCCGCTGCAGCCTACACCCTCGCGCCGCCCTCACCCTCAAGCACCTTCCCGTTGACTCCCTTACCTACACTCCGCCGGGCCGGATGAGAGCAGCTCACCCAGCCCCATCCAGGATCCATCTCGGGTCCCCGCTGCTTCACACCGTGTCCCGTTGCCGCACTCAAATGGTCTGAGCGTTGGCCGGGTGAGCGTCAATCAGTGGCCAAATCCAACATCCGGATTTGCCCGCTGGATTAAATAATGGATGCCGGATCCATTCCGGCAAAAGAATGTCAGAATGGATCCGGCGTCAATTGAATATAAACCAAGATGGCAAATAACACGAAATGCAATCTAAGCTGAAATATGTTGGCTCTTTATGTACTATTTATGTACTAAATTCAATGAGTGTTTTCTTTACTGTAAAACAGAATAATTAATGACATTTCTGAGAATACATATAACCACAGACTAGTATATCCAACGTAACGAAGATAGTTGTACAACATTTAGATAAAATCGGTGATACACATTTTTCTAGTTCTCGTCATATGTGCAAAGGGCTGGAGGGAACCATGTGCCCAATTCAGACCTGCTCGCTAGGCTGCGTATTTTTGCAGCCTAGCAAGCAGGTTAACGCCACCCGGCCTGCCTAATGCACGCCCCGTCCCCTTCAGCTAGCCATAAGATCCATGACGACTGCTGGGATGGCCTCTGCAGACTGGTTGCATGTCCGCGGTCAACCAATCGCATGGAGATCGAACTTTTGGCCAACTCTGGGGAAGTTGAGCAGAGTGCACATAAATTTAGCCACAATAGAAATCAATACTTAACAATGGCGCATCAATAATTAACAGAAGGTCTGGATAAAATAGCAGCTTTTTGAAACAGGTCATAAAAAAAAAAAGGCGATCAGGTCTGAATTAGGCCCTTAATTCCAAAAACAACATTTCCACTGAGTTTCAGCTCTGCCACAAAAGGACCAGCTGAGTGATTATCTTGCTAACACAAGTGAGAGTCTTGCACGGACAAGGCTCGAGATCCATCTGTCATGCTGATTGAGTTGGAATAACAGACGGGAAGCCTCAAAAGAAGGGTGTTAGTTGAAATCATTGTCTGTCCTCTGTTAACCATAGTTACCTGTAAGAAAACATTTGCGGTCATAGTTGCTTTGCACAAAAAGGGCTTCACAGGCACGTACAGTATATTGATACTAGTAAGATTTCACCTCAATCAACCATTTATTGGATCATCAAGAACTTCAAGGAGAGCGGATCAATAGTGGTGAAGAAGTCTTCAGGGTGCTCAAGAAAGTCTCTCAAGCGCCAGGATCATCTCCTAAAGTTGATTCAGCTGCAGAATCAGGGCACCACCAGTGCAGAGCTTGCTCAGGATTGGCAGCAGGCAGGTGAGGCAAAGACTTTTGGAGGATGGTCAGGTGTTAAAAAATGGCAGCAAAGAAGCCATTTCTCTTCAGAAAAAAAACATCAGGGACACACTGATATTTACTGGGGTAAAGTCGCTATCATTGATGAATTCCCTTTAAGATTGTTTGTTGCATCTAGAAAAAGGCTTGTCCAGAGAAGGAAAGGTGAGCGCTACCATCGGTCCTGTGTCATGCCGACAATAAAGCATCCTGAGACCATTCATGTGTGGGGTGGCTTCGTAGACAAGGGATTGGGCTCACTAACAATTTTGCCTAAGAACACAGCCATGAATAACGAATGGTACCAAAACATCCTCCAATACCAACGTCTCTCAACCATCCAAGAACAGTTTGGCGATGAACAATTCCTTTTCCAGCATGATGAAGCACCATCAAAAGTGATAACTACGTGACTCGGGGAACAAAATATGGAAATTTCGGGTCCATGGCCAGGAAACTCCCCTGACCTTAATTCCTTCGAGAACTTGTGGTCACTCCTCAAAAGGCTGGCGGACAAACAAAAACCTACAAATACTCCAAGCACCGATTAGGGAAATATGGGTGGTCATTAGTCAGTATGTGGCCCAGAAGTTGATTAACAGCATGCCAGGGTGAATTGCAGAGGTCATGAAAAAGAAGTGTCAACATCGTAAATATTGACTCTTTATTGTATGTAATTTGACACTTATGAAATGCTTGTCATTTTACTTCAGTATACCCATACTTGCCTACCCATGAAAAACTCATGTAGACCTTTTACCAGGTCAACCAGGACATTTGCTTATGTCAACATTTTGACCATGTCGACCGAATGCACATTGACCTTTTTCATGCGTCCACTCAATGCCTGTCGACCTAATTACTGTCAACCTAGACTGTGTCGGTCTAATGACCCATACACAAACAACTCTACCCACTTACATAAAACATTCGCTTGTCATTACGGTGCCCGAGTTTGGACAGAAGCTTTTGCATGGCTCAGCAAGATCCCCCCCCCCCCCCACACACACACACAAAATGACACAATTTTGAGCTGGTTTAATGCGATCTACCTGTATTTTAACAACTCTTCGATTGGCTCGGTTCCAATAATACATGGGAAAAATTCCGTAGGGTTCCACCATATTACCTCTCGCCAGATACGTTACTGTACAGATTGAATGTAAATTTATGTGAAGGCTCATTAAAGTATTTGTAGGTTGACATTCTACTGTATAGGATTTTTTTTTTTTTTAAACAGAAAAATAACCTCGCAAACGGTACAACAAGAGTTACTCATAACTTTATACATCACATGAACCAGTGATACTGTTATTAGATTCTGTAACTTACCATTTCTTGCATTTTTTTCTGCAAGTTGTATTTTGAAATCTACAAAAAGGAAAGAAAACAGGTTTTCAAACATGATCAAATCAAGCGCTGCTCAAGGGGCGTACGCACGCTGAGATGTGTGCTCAACCTTTGTGCTAAGCGATTTAGGATAGGCAATTTCCCTTGAATTTCCCGGTATCTACAGTAAGTCTACTTTTTGGGGGTCTGTAAGCACACAGGTGCCTGTGATCCCAGGTACGAGGGAAAAAGCACTTTGTTTCCCCCAGCACACGGAATGAGATCAGTAACCATATTTCAACATGGTAATAGAACTCAGAGATTAACTTATATACATCCTCAGTCGGCCTAGCGTCAAACAAAAGTCGGTACTCTTTACCTAGAAGGGCGCCCACGATTTTGATCGTGGGCATCGTTAGTAAAAAATCGCGGGCATCGCATGCACTAAAAAATCGCATGCGATGCGGCCGGCGCGATGCCCGCGATTTCCCATAGGGAACAATGTTAAATGTCCCAATTGACCCGATTTTCCTGTTCAATGTCTCAATTGACCCGATTTTTCCATAGGAAAAAATTTTAAATGGCCCACAGAGGCCAAATAGGCACCCTGAAGTGTGAAATGGCCTCCACAATTGTTAACGCCACCCCACGATCAACGTGAACCCAAAGCGTGGTGAGTGCAGTGAGCCCGCGAGGGGCGGCGGTACGTGTCCTACGACCTTTTCATACCCCCACTATCCACGTCGGCGTGGCGAGCGCAGCGAGCCCCGCGAGGGGACGTGGACAGCTGTGAAGCCCGCGAGGGGACGCGTATACCTGTGAAGGTGTCCATGTCGGCTCGCTGCGCTCGCCACACTTTCTATTCTCAACTCCACACCGACGTGGATAGTGGGGGTATGAAAAGGTTGTAGGACGCGTACAGCCGCCGCTCGCCACGCTTCGGGTTGACGTTGATCGTGGGGTGGCGTTAACAATTGTGGGGGCCATTTCACACTTCAGGGTGCCTATTTGGCCTCTGTGGCCCATTTAACATTGTTTCCTATGAAAAAATCGGGTCAATTGAGACACTGGACAGGAAAATCGGGTCAATTGGGACATTTAACATTGTTCCCTATGGGAAATCGCGGGCATCGCGTCGGTCGAATCACACTCGATTTTTTAGTGCATGCGATGCTCGCAATGGGCGCCCTTCTAGGTAAAGAGTACCCAAAAGTCATTTGATTTGTTTAGTAGATCCCCCAAAAATATTTTTTAAGAAATGTTAGGCACTTATACGTGTATGAGTGAAACGTGAAGGATATTTTTTCACAATAGTCAGATATAGGAGGGTATTCAATCCCTTGCCGCTATTCCTGATGGGGGAAATAGCGGCTGGGTCCTATTCAATGCCGTCTTACCCGACAGCATGGATCTCGGCAGAAAGTGCCCAACTTTACAAGCTGTCGAGCACGTTCTGCCGAGAACGGCCTGAAATTGTCGAGCTCTTTCTCGTGGCCACGCCCCCTTTTTGCCGCTTGCCAACAGTCGTGGCGCTGGATTGAATACCCCCCCATTTTATTTTGTAGCAACCTGAATGTAATCAAGCAAATATTCAGCTATTTTCTCACTTGAAGTACAAACACAATAAAACGGATTCCACTCTGTTTTTCCCCAAAACACATTAACGGAAGATGATAGAGTAGCAGAAAATCATAGACCACATGTTTGTTTTTTTTTCCTAGAGAAAAATATTTATTGTTCTCATTTAAGAACGGGTCAACTATTTACAAGTACGCTGTTATATTTTACTGTGGCAGGTATCACTGTTTCATTTACAGGTCAACATATCATTTAGTATAAAATGTCTTTCTTTCACTTACAGGCTGTTCTTCAATTTCTCATGTGTCTGTGTATTGGGAGCGGTGGACCATTACATACTCTATACATCACCTCTGCCGTGGCATGCAGTGAACAAGGCAAAACAAATCCTAGCTGATCTCACGGAATAAGGTCATCCCTGTGGGGGCCTTTTATTTTGGTTCCAAAATGCAACCAGCATTAAGAAGATGATTAAGCATCCTCGGGGTGACAGGGAAAACAATCTATTTGTAGAAGAATTTTAATAAGAATCAAATGCATAACCTCAGCAGTCATAGGTGCAATTATCTTATCTAATCTCAGCGCTGATCAGTTATTGGTCTATAGGGTAAGATACGCGCTTGTTCAGCTGCTTTAAACTATTATGCTCTCACCCACTGTTTAAATACTGTGTCTGATTTTTACTATTATTATTGCTACTATTATTACGCTGCCGGATGAACATAACGGCGTGGAAGGAAAATGACAAAGGCATCAACAATGTTAAAAGGTTCAAAAAGACAGCACAAAGAGGAAAGAAATCAGCGAGACAGTGAAAGTATAACACAAACTACTTAGGTTGTTAACGGGAGCACTGATTGACCCCTGGGAAAGGGGGACAGAGAGGGTATATGGTCATAAGGTCGACATATTAACTGAAGGTCGACATGCCTTAGTTCGACACATGAAAAAGTCGACATGGCTAAGGTCAACAGGGCTGGTAGGTTGACACAAGCCTTAGGCCGTCAATGGCTAGTTTGACAGTCAAAAGGTCGACGTGAGTTTTTCACGTTTTTTGAGCCAACATGTGCCGACAGGAGTTATTTCATGCCCAACCATCCACTAGGGCATGGTGGGAGAATAGAATAGTGTACTGAGTGTAGCGAGGCACCGTGCCCAAAGTAAGTTGAGCACAACGAGCCATGCGAGGGGATGCGGTACTTTGACAGTGTCCGTGTCGACTATGTCGACATTCGGGACAAAAAAAAGTGAAAACATTATGTTGACCTTTGGACTGTTGACCTAGCTTTGTCATGGTGGCAGCATATTGATTTGTTCATTTGGCAGTTTGTGAAGGTAAACAAGCACATGCGGAATTATTGCCATCGCCGTTTTTGGTATTGTTGATGAAGCAGATCCCGTTGGGCGAGTGCAGTATTTGTGTCGTAAGGCCCTCTCTGGTCCAGTTACAGCGCTGGAGAAATGTACATCTACATTACAAACATAATGGCCCCTGTCTAAAACTGCATTTACCTGCAATGCTTTTATGTCTTCTTTTAAACCAAATATCTCCCTTTCCTTTGTTTCTGCAGCCAGCTGAAATCGTCCCTGAAGTGAAAATATAAAGAAAACAAACAGATTATTATCAGTTAGTCAACTACAAGCAGAAGAGACACAAGCTCATTACGAGAACACCAAATGATGCATTAGCGAAGCGCCACAAGTAAGATCGGGTGCAGGGTTACACAAAAAAAGGAAGGATTGTTTAACATGAAAGTTTCTCCTGAAATATGTGATGAATGTTGCCTGCATAATACTTGTATGGTCTACAAAAAACACAGGTTATCATTTATAGAAGAAAGATGGAGTAAGATAGTAAAACATTTTCCATTTACCAGTATTATCTGTGGGTTGAGTACAGGATACCGGTACTTAGGATGCCGCTGGTCAGAATACAGAAACCCAAACTGTCATAATATTCCCAACAGAAACATGCTGCTTAACTAACCCTACCTCTAACCCTCCCTTCCCGCAGCCAACAAAAAAGCATTTAAACCTGAAATGAGGTTTTACATGTTTATGTAAGTTAATTTATCATTGCTGTTTATTTTTTGACAAAGGCCTGTAAAAAGGCAGCAATATAAGCTACAGTAACAGAGAGGTTGATAAAGCCAGGTTTCTGGCAAAACGCGTTGGTGGACTAAGAGGACAATCTCCATCCAGTTCCATAAACTTTGCCACTACCCCACTAAATTGGATCCGGACCAGTCTCCACACCCAGAGTCTTTCCATGACCAGCGGTCACGATTTGGTTCTTTCCATTTAGGGCTTATCTACGCCTTAACCCAGACGGAGGTGATACACAAACGGGAGAGTGCTACTCCATAAGAAATACCGGTACTTGTGTATTATCACAGCGCCCACGATGTGCATCGTAGGGAATCTCATCGTATCGCATGCCATATAGCGGCATACGATGCATGCGATGCGTTTTTTTAATTGTACAAGCACCCTGATGGGTGTTTACAATGTGAAATGCCCCGCCATTGTCAACGCCACCCAGAGTATCAACGCCAACCCGAAGCGTGGCGAGCGCAGCGAGCCCGCGAGGGGTGGCGGTACGCGTCCTCCAACCTTTTCATACCCCCACTATCCACGTCAGCATGGAGTTGAAAGTAGATAGTGTGGCGAGCGCAGCGAGCCACCGAGCCTGAAGCGTGGCGAGGGGACGCGTATTACTTTACATGTATTTCGTGTCCGCTCGCCACGCTTCGGGCTCGGTGGCTCACTGCGCTCACCACACTATCTAAAATCAACTCCACGCCGACGTGGATAGTGAGGGTATGAAAAGGTCAGAGGATGCGTACCGCCGTCCCTCTCGCGGGCGCGCTCGCCACACTTCGGGTTGGCGTTGATACTGGGGGTGGCATTGACAACGGGGGGGAGCATTTAACATTGTAAGGACCCATCAGGGTGCTTGCACAATTAAAAATTGTATAGCATCGCATCGCATGCCATTTAATGGCATACGATGCAATGCGATATTTTATTGTACAATATCGCGTCGCATCGCATACCATCGTATACCTTGTTTAGTGTAATGGTATACGATGCAATGGGCGCCGTGATAATACACAAGTACCGAAATACCTACCGCGGGCCCTTCTGGACATATTGGATACAAATAACCAGTTGTTAACAAGGAGACATCATAGGAACGGATCCACCAATCAGTGGACTCTATAAATACGGTACTGTATGAACTGGACTTAATTGAATTCCTCCATTTTACTGCCAAATTCCTTTTTAATATGGTATTCAGGTTGTATATTTTTAATAAATAACTTTGTAATTTTTTCACCCAATTGGCACTAATATTATTATTATTTTTATTAATAATTTTATTGCTTCGAGTAGTGTACCCCTATGTTTTCTTTTTACCTAGAAGGGGGCTGACTACCCCCTATCCACACTGCAGCTTGACAAGGCACCTCATATTGACTGCGCCCCCTACACCAGTTGGTAACGTGTTACCTACTACGTCCCATTCAGTAACAGAGAGGTGCCTTGTTATTATTGTATTCAACTGAGAAACTGGAATAGGCCCTATAACAAAGATTCCTACATTAGTATACACTGTAGATGGCAAATATAAATTTTTACTGTCACTAAAGCAGATGAAAAGAAATACATGTTACTCTATTATTACTATCCTTTATTTCTATGGTGCCACAAGGGATCCGCAGCGCCCGATTACAGAGGACATAAACAAATAAGGGTACTCTTTACCTAGAACGGCGCCCATCGCGACCATCGCGACCATCGAATGCACTAAAAATCGGGTGCGATGCGATGGCCGCGATTTCCCATAGGGACCAATGTTAAAAATAAAATTGGACCCGATTTTAGTGTTCAATCCTCAATGCCCACAATTTGGCCATAGGAAACAATGTTAAATGGGCCACAGAGCCCAAATAGTCACCGTGAAGTCTGAAATGGCCCCCACAATTGTTAACGCCACCCCACGATCAACGTGAACCCGAAGCGTGGCGAGCGCAGCGAGCCCGCGAGGGGCGGCGGTACGCGTCCTCCGACCTTTTCATGCCCCACTATCCACGTCGGCGTGGAGTTGAGAATAGAATAGTGTGGCGAGCGCAGCGAGCCACCGAGCCCGAAGCGTGGCTAGGGGACGCGGATACCTTCACAGTTATACGCGTCCCCTCGCGGGCTTCACAGGTGTCCGTGGCGACGCGGACACCTGTGAAGCCCGCGAAGGGACGCGTTTACCTGTGAAGGTATCCGCGTCCCCTCGCGGGGCACGCTGCGCTCGCCACTCTTCGGGCTCGGTGGCTCGCTGCGCTCGCCACACTATTCTATTCTCAACTCCACGCCGACGTGGATAGTGGGGCATGAAAAGGTCGGAGGACGCGTACCGCCGCCCCACGCGGGCTCGCTGCGCTCGCCACGCTTCGGGTTGACGTTGATCGTGGGGTGGCGTTAACAATTGTGGGGGCCATTTCAGAGTTCAAGGGCACTATTAGGGCTCTGTGGCCCATTTAACATTGTTTCCTATGGCCAAATCGCGGGCATTGAGGCATTTAACAGTAAAATCGCGGTCAATCACCGTTTTAACATTGATCCCTATGGGAAAATCGCGGGCATCGCGGGCATCGCGTCGCACCCGTTTTTTTATGTACCCGCGATGCCCGCAATTTTTTACCCCCGACGCCCGCGATTCCAATCGCGGGCGCCGTTCTAGGTAAAGAGTACCCAAATAAGCAAAACAGTGACTTGTGATTGAATACAATAGAGGACAAATACAGGGCACATAACCATAGCTGCATCAGCGGAGGACACTGGAAGAAGTACTGTATCAGGGGGCTGAACAACGAAGGATTTGGTGCCATCAAAGATGGTTAAAGTAAGAGAAGGAAAAGCACACGAGGGCCCTGCTTGAAGAGCTTACATTCTAAAGGTCTACATTATAAAAATGTAAGAAGCAGCACGTACCTTTTCCTCTTCCACTGCGCACATCTTTGACTGTAACTGCAATTTAAAATAGAAACAATATTCAGAATAAAGGGTGGTATTCAATTGTTATATTGCACCCGATCTCCCGTCTAAAATGACCGGAGATCATAGAGCGATGTTCAATCGATCTATAGTTTTGCCCATATTGTGCTCATTATTGACAGGTTTAACAACGCATTTGCGCATTTTAGTTCCTCAGGATAGCAAGTTAAAACGCTGTTGAATAACAATTGAATACCACTCATAGTGCCTTCCTGCCTCTTCAAGTTCTCCTGACTCAGAGTTCTTCTTAGTGTGCTGTGACTGTCACTGCGCATTACCTGCCCCAATGCTGTGGCCGCGTCTCCCAATCCCAAGAGATTCTGCACTAGACGGGGACGGGTGGACCAAAAGCCCTGCCAATGTGTATTGGTAGGAATGTATATTGGTAGCAGTGGACATTGCAGTGGGCAGTACACAGCAGTTGTCGGCAAGGAGCAGACATCAGCAGTAGCTGGTGAATGACCAGTTCTACCCTTACATGGCATATGAGATTTGTGCCCTACCCTAGTTACAGCCCTGGTGGTCCCACCAAGGGCATATACAGTATGTTCTCTAGAAGGGATTGTTTTTTGTAGTCAACAAAAAGAAGGAGTTGGTCCATTTGGGTGGTGGAACCTAATTTGTAACAGTTCTTTGCTTTTTATTCAGTATTTTAACTAGGCTACAAAACCACTTACTGTATCATCTCATTCACTTCCAACATAGCATTGGGGAAAACTACTATTGAAGCGGTATCAGGATCATATAGAATGAAAATAAGCGAATCTTACTTTTGAAGAAATTGCATATTTTTCTTAAAAATTGGAGTTGGTGGGTTACTATACATAACTTTTGTGGTTGATTTATCATGGAATGACCCACCCTCCACGTGACATCCCCAGTCACCATCAGACCTATCGACATGCTCCTTACGTGCCATCAAAGTCCCATGTTGTTACATGTCACCAAAACTCCACATGCAATGTCACCATCCCACACACACTATCAGACCCCCACTTGTGCCCTCAGATCTCCACGCATAGCATCAGCCCCACTACACTAGTCCACATTAGAACCAAGGTAAATATCCTCTGATTGCTGCAAAGTGACTTTTCCTAAAGAGAGTTTCATTACTAACCCACGCACAACTGACTACGGTGAAGATTTCTTCCACAGTAGAGCGGAGTTACTATAATTGCTAGGGATACACAGAAAAGTTTTCCCCTGTCGCACACCGCGCTCACAAACTAATATAAATATAAGATAGTCCTTGGTGGGTAGTCTTCCAAGAAGTGTCTTTTCTTTCTTTCTTTAATTTTTCTTCTTTCTTTTCGCCCCTCCTCTCTCCGTGGCGGGAGTATAAAAGAGAAGCAAAAAAGAAGAGAAGGGATATAGTGTAGTATGTTCTAGAACTAGTAATTAATTATTTGGTAGCCACCACCCTAAAATAGAAGTGGGAAGTATTTTTATATATATGTAGAAGTCCAGAAGGGTAGCGTACCCTACTCACACCAAGAAAAGGATGTGCTCCTCACGTAAAGGTTTCTTTTCAAGCCTAAAGGTAGGGCCTTTTTCTCTATCAGTTCCTCTCCTTCCCCAAGGTCAGACTGAATCTCCACCCGGTGCGGGATAGAAAAAATAATAAGACTGGGGACGTACCCCACTTACACAACACAGTGCAGCTTCAATCCTATCTCGGTTTCTTTAATGTGGTCTCCTTCTGATTCAGAACTCCTATTTTAGGGTGGTGGCTACCAAATAATTCATTACTAGTTCTAGAACATACTACACTATATCCCTTCTCTTCTTTTTTGCTTCTCTTTTATACTCCCGCCACGGAGAGAGGAGGGGCGAAAAGAAAGAAGAAAAATTAAAGAAAGAAAGAAAAGACACGTCTTGGAAGACTACCCACCAAGGACTATCTTATATTTATATTAGTTTGTGAGCGCGGTGTGCGACAGGGGAAAACTTTTCTGTGTATCCCTTGTCTTTATTGAAGGTTGGGTGACCTTCATTTCCCTGTACCAACTGCTGCTCTGTGTGCGCCAATAGGGTACTGTAATCTTTTTTTTTTGGTCTTACTATAATTGCTAGTAACATCCTAAAAGTTTTCAACGCTTTGTCTTATCCTATCTGTAACTATTGATTGCTCCAATAATTGGCAATCTGCATTCGGACACTATTGGACCTATTTGGATGAAACCAACGTGAGGTGGCTTGATTGGGTCCAGATTAGATTTAAGGCCACTAAAACCCCCAATACCAACCTTGTGGGGGTTTGGGGGCCCAAAAAGGGCTCCGGCCACTACACAAAGTAGGTCAGAGAAGCAAAATATGGCGAAGTTGAGTAACATAGATGGGGTAGAGGACATGGGGTTTAAGAAAAAAAAATTGTCCAGATCCGGGAGCGGACCACAGAGAGGTGTATGTCGGGTATATGGGGAGCGGACCACAGAGAGGTGTATGTCGGGCACATGGGGAGGGGGTTCAGGGCCCTCCGCTGGACGGATATGAAAGAGAACTTTAGATGAGCAATAAGGTGGATGGTATTCCATTGAAAAGTCATCGTCGTCCCCCCTGTGAAAATCACTGGCCAAGGGGAAAAAATTGCTCCGTGTGTAGGCACTGTAACTCTCTCTGAGCATGTTACATCTGCCCCACCTGCGTCGCAACAAGGTTTTGTCCATTAAAGAAAAATTTGCTTTGTGATCAAGTCTGAATCAGGACCAATGGACGGAATATAAAAAATTGAGCACCTGGTATAATATAGACTGAGCTAATCAACAGGAGATCGCCTCCATTTTCGATTGAGATTACTACACCATTCTTATTATAATCCACATTGTTCCTTATGCGAGTTGGTTTTATTTTCTTTTTGTCTGTAAACTGTTATTTGAGATGTTATAGACCAACGACTGCCCCTTTTTCAGCCATCAGTTCTACCTACATCCATGTGCCACCACACTGTTTATTACTGTACTGTTATTTTCTTTCTGAATAAAAAACATGTTTTAAAAAAAAAGTATAAAGAACACAGCAATGATCCTTATCCTAAACCTGCGGCAGAAGTCATCCGTGACATTGATGTGTATTACCTGTTTCTTTAAAACAGCCAGCGCATCTTTGTGTCTCTTCTCTAGGATTTCTTCGTGACCGGATAAGGATTCCTAATAAAGGACAATAAAACCTTCACATTGAAAGGTATTTGTAAAGGGAAAAGTCAGACACACAAAACAATGGCCTCTTTTCGCGTGCACACGCGGTGATATTCCTTTGCTATTCCACTTGTTATATACTTTTTGCTACCCCGTGTGCTATTTACATACAATTCCTGCTATCTGCATTAGATTTCTCCTATATAGTCAGTGCTGTCCAGCCTATCCTATCTGGGTTTCGATTTGTGCTGTCCCGGGACCGCGCATCGGGATCGCTAAATAAAAAAACAGTGCAATCTGCATGCGATCCCGATGCGATTCTGATCTCAAGCTGGATGGTACACCATTACACCGTGTTTAATTCTTATTTATTTACAGATATGTATATAGCAAATACGTTCTGCAGCACTTTACTGTGTGGAGTCTGTATATTCGTCACATGCTTGAGTGGGTTTCCGCAGGGTACTCCAGTTTCCTCCCACATTCCACAACCATACTGGTGGGTTTATTGGCTCCCGGCAAAAATGTACCCTAACCTGCATGTGTGTGCGGGTACATGTGGTAGGGAATATATGGCCTAATTCAGGTACGATTGGTCCCCTGCGTATTCGCACCAGGGACCGATGTTTTCGCTCTGCGCAGGACCGCTGCTCGGACGCCATCAGAGACTTGAACAGTTGCCGATGTATTTGCATCGAATGATTTCACCCCGTACGCTCCCGTGCAAATAGATGTTTATGCTAAACAGCCATTCGTGGACATTCGCACGGGGACGGTCATTCTCTGGGGTGGTGTTAGATGGCTCGCTGAGCAGCAAATTTACGCTGCTTAGCGAGCCAACGTGGATCAGGCCCATAAGCTCCACTGCAGCATGGACAGATATTCTCTAGCCATCGCTGGCTGCATGGAGGGCCCGAGCATGCGCACTACAGACCATATATATAATATAATAAGCAGAATAGCAGTAAAAGCAAACCCATATAAAATAACCTATACGAGTATATGAACGGCTATATCATCATTACATACAGTATGCTGAGAAGTGGACGTACATTCCTCCACACAAGTTCTTGTTTCTCCATCAAAAGTTTGCTAATTTGCTCTTCATGCTGAACTTTAGCCACCTGTCAATCATAAGCAAGAGAATAACAGGAAATGTGTTATTACATCACTAATGCTATCTGTCCAGCATGAGAATAACAGGAAATGTGTTATTACATCACTAACACTATCTGTCCAGCATGAGAATAACAGGAAATGTGTTATTACATCACTAACACTATCTGTCCAGCATGAGAATAACAGGAAACGTGTTATTACATCACTAACACTATCTGTCCAGCATGAGAATAACTGGAAAGGTGTTATTACATCACTACCGCTATCTGTCCAGCATGAGAATAACAGGAAACGTGTTATTACATCACTAACGCTATCTGTCCAGCATGAGAATAACAGGAAATGTGTTATTACATCACTAACGCTATCTGTCCAGCATGAGAATAACAGGAAATGTGTTATTACATCACTAACACTATCTGTCCAGCATGAGAATAACAGGAAACGTGTTATTACATCACAAACACTATCTGTCCAGCATGAGAATAACAGGAAAGGTGTTATTACATCACTACCGCTATCTGTCCAGCATGAGAATAACAGGAAACGTGTTATTACATCACTAACGCTATCTGTCCAGCAAGAGGATAACAGGAAACGTGTTATTACATCACTAACGCTATCTGTCCAGCGTGAGAATAACAGGAAACATGTTATTACATCACTAACGCTATCTGTCCAGCATGAGAATAACAGGAAACGTGTTATTACATCACTAACGCTATCTGTCCAGCATGAGGATAACAGGAAATGTGTTACTACATCACTAATGCTATCTGTCCAGCAAGAGGATAACAGGAAATGTGTTATTACATCACTAACGCTATCTGTCCAGCGTGAGAATAACAGGAAATGTGTTATTACATCACTAACGCTATCTGTCCAGCATGAGGATAACAGGAAATGTGTTATTACATCACTAACGCTATCTGTCCAGCAAGAGGATAACAGGAAATGTGTTATTACATCACTAACGCTATCTGTCCAGCGTGAGAATAACAGGAAATGTGTTATTACATCACTAACGCTATCTGTCCAGCGTGAGAATAACAGGAAATGTGTTATTACATCACTAACGCTATCTGTCCAGCGTGAGAATAACAGGAAATGTGTTATTACATCACTAACGCTATCTGTCCAGCGTGAGAATAACAGGAAATGTGTTATTTCATCACTAACGCTATCTGTCCAGCGTGAGAATAACAGGAAATGTGTTATTACATCACTAACGCTATCTGTCCAGCATGAGAATAACAGGAAAGGTGTTATTACATAACTAACAATATCTGTCCAGCATGAGAATAACAGGAAAGGTGTTATTACATCACTAACAATATCTGTCCAGCATGAGAATAACAGGAAATGTGTTATTACATCACTAACGCTATCTGTCCAGCGTGAGAATAACAGGAAAGGTGTTATTACATCACTAACGCTATCTGTCCAGCTTGAGAATAACAGGAAATGTGTTATTACATCACTAACGCTATCTGTCCAGCGTGAGAATAACAGGAAATGTGTTATTACATCACTAACGCTATCTGTCCAGCGGGAGAATAACAGGAAAGGTGTTATTACATCACTAACGCTATCTGTCCAGCGTGAGAATAACAGGAAAGGTGTTATTACATCACTAACGCTATCTGTCCAGCGTGAGAATAACAGGAAAGGTGTTATTACATCACTAACGCTATCTGTCCAGCGTGAGAATAACAGGAAAGGTGTTATTACATCACTAACGCTATCTGTCCAGCGTGAGAATAACAGGAAACGTGTTATTACATCACTAACGCTATCTGTCCAGCGTGAGGATAACAGGAAACGTGTTATTACATCACTAACGCTATCTGTCCAGCGTGAGAATAACAGGAAAGGTGTTATTACATCACTAACGCTATCTGTCCAGCATGAGAATAACAGGAAATGTGTTATTACATCACTAACGCTATCTGTCCAGCATGAGGATAACAGGAAATGTGTTATTACATCACTAACGCTATCTGTCCAGCATGAGGATAACAGGAAATGTGTTATTACATCACTAACGCTATCTGTCCAGCGTGAGAATAACAGGAAAGGTGTTATTACATCACTAACGCTATCTGTCCAGCGTGAGAATAACAGGAAACGTGTTATTACATCACTAACGCTATCTGTCCAGCGTGAGAATAACAGGAAAGGTGTTATTACATCACTAACGCTATCTGTCCAGCATGAGAATAACAGGAAATGTGTTATTACATCACTAACGCTATCTGTCCAGCATGAGGATAACAGGAAATGTGTTATTACATCACTAACGCTATCTGTCCAGCGTGAGAATAACAGGAAAGGTGTTATTACATCACTAACGCTATCTGTCCAGCGTGAGAATAACAAGAAATGTGTTATTACATCACTAACGCTATCTGTCCAGCAAGAGAATAACAAGAAACGTGTTATTACATCACTAACGCTATCTGTCCAGCAAGAGAATAAGAAGAAACGTGTTATTACATCACTAACACTATCTGTCCAACATGAGAATAACAGGAAAGGTGTTATTACATTACTAACGCTATCTGTCCAGCAAGAGATGACAGGAAGTGTGTTATTACATCACTAACGCTATCTGTCCAGCATGAGAATAACAGGAAGTGTGTTATTACATCACTAACACTATCTGTCCAGCATGAGAATAACAAGAGAGGTGTTATTACATTACTAACATTATCTGTCCAGCGTGAGGATAACAGGAAAGGTGTTATTACATCACTAACGCTATCTGTCCAGCGTGAGGATAACAGGAAATGTGTTATTACATCACTAACGCTATCTGTCCAGCGTGAGAATAACAGGAAATGTGTTATTACATCACTAACACTATCTGTCCAGCTTGAGGATAACAGGAAAGGTTATTACATCACTAACGCTATCTGTCCAGCAAGAGAATAACAGGAAATGAGTTATTGCATCACTAACACTATCTGTCCAGCATGAGAATAAGTGGTGTTATACCAGGGTTGCCCACTTTGAAAAATAATTTCAGGGAGAAAATTAAAAGGCATGGGGCGGACCTTGCTTTGCCAGGGGCTGACCTTGCGTTTCGAGGGGCGGGTCTTGAATTGGCAGGGGGCGGGCCTTGTGGCACTGGTGGGGCTGGTCATGAGTCATCAGGGGGCGTGCCATGGTTGGGACACTGGTTACATAACTTTAGTGATTAGCTCTTAAATAATTGGTAGTAAGCCTTCTGTGCAGCAAAACTGTAAATATTTTATTATAGTTAATTCAGAATCCTTGGGGGAATACTGAGAATCCGACAATAAAAAAAACAATGGGCACAATTACTTTTTTAGAGCAGTAACCACAAGAGAGGCTGGGAGACACCAGGGAGAGATGCAGGGAGCAATCCCGTGCCCCAGCTCCTGTGTGTCACCGCTTAGCAGCTTCCCCGCCACTCACCCTGCTCCACCTACACTGCCAGCAGCAGCATCTTCCCTGGATATAGCCGGGAGCTGCTGCAGCTGCCGCGTGTGCTGGTGCGCCTCTCTGTGCTACATAGCCTTACTGGGAAGTTGGGAGTGAGGGTGACGGTGCGAGTACTACTTACCCGTTACACGCAGTTATTCTTCAGATCAGTCTGGCAGCGGCATCGCGTTGGCGGCATCTTGCGGTCGGTGGCGTGATCTAGCGCATGTGCAGTACGCACTGCAGAAGATCACGTGGCGGCTGTGGGAGAAAAGGGTCCTCTCCCGGGAGTCCGTGAGATGACCCAGGATTCCGGGAGAGTCGGCAACCCTGTGTTATACTGTACACACATGTCAGGAGAAACGTCATGGCCAAGAGACAACTGTCCTCTAAATGAGCAGCATCTGCTGTAAATAACTGTATTACCACCCCTGGGCGCTGCATTAAGGGGTGATTCAGGTTGGCTTGCAAAGCACATTTGGTTTTCTAATGGACAAAACCATACTGCACTGCAGGTGGGGCAGATGTAACCTGTGCAGAGAGCGTTACATTTGGGTGGGGGGTGTACTTTAAACTGCTATCTATAGTGCAGTGTAAAAATAAAGCAGCCAGTATTTACCCTGCACAGAAACAAAATAACTCACCCAAATCTAACTCTCTGCACGTTACATCTGCCCCACCTGCAGTGGACATCATTTTGACCATTAGTAAACCAAATGTGCTTTGCGAGCCAACATGAATCACCCCCTAAGTCACACACACACATGTATCAGGAGAAATCACAAGGCATATGCTAAAGAGATACATACAATACCAACACTGGCATCCCAATATTGTGGATCCCGACAGGGGCTCCGTATGCACCCTAACCCCCCCCCCCCCTGCAGCACCCTGACTCTCTAATCCCACCCAACACAACCTAACCCCCCTGCTAGTGCCTAAACCTAATCCCCTGCCCTGCAGCCTAACCCAGCCTAGTGAGGGCCTAAACCTATCCTCCAAGCCCCCCCATTAGTGCCTAAACCCAGCCCCCATAAGTGACCCAGCCTGACCCTAGAACCCGCTCCGGCATACTTATGATCCAGATGTCTGCTGTCGGTATTTCAGCGCTGGCATCTTGATCCTTTCCTAATACCCCATATAGTACTGCAACCTCTCCGAGGGGAGGAGTCGCAGCTGACCCGGGGAGCTCCCCCTCAGCTGATCCGACAGACCTAATGTGCAGCACTCCAAAGCGATGCGCGTGGAACCGACAACAGCCGCATAGAATACAATGTCACATCTAGGGAAGCCAATCCCGGGGCACACTGCGCAGAGCCAAGCCGAGCAGCTGCTGAGCACCCGCTCAGACGCTGCCTGGCATTAGACTGCGCATGCGCAGTCTAAACCCGAAATCCCGGCGTTTTGGGGGCCAAATCCCGGGATCCCGCCGATCCCAATCCCGGGATTGGCCACCCTAGTCACATCCCTTTTAGTCAGGGAGGGTGGTCTGCTGTCCTGTGGATGACCTTTTTATAGACGTATACCCCTTTCACAAGCCAGTCTCTTGGAGTTCTTACCGGTTCGTTGACGTGTTTCTGTGCAGTGTGAACGGATTAAACGGGTCCAGCGACCTCACTATGGAGCCGTCAGCGTTCGGAGCAGCACCAGCTGTAAGCGCTGCCTCCTCCCCCGCCCCCGATGACACGCCGACGCTCCGACGTGCCCCCTGATGACGTCAGGGAACCAGCAATATTGCCAGTTCACTGTTACAGTGTGAACAGACTGTACATGCACGGTCGCACCGGGACAGAACCGGTTAAAAGTGTATTTGCGATCTAAAAGCGGAATTAGTTTCTATAGTAAAAGGCCCTCATATATGTGACAGTCTATCATGTCCCCCCTTTCCCTTCTCTGCTCCAATGTTTTCATATTTCAAGATCTTTTAGTCTTTCCTGGTAGGTTTTGTGATGTAGGCCATGCACCATTTTAGTTGCCCTTCTTTGTACAGTCTCTAATGTATTTATATCCTTCTGGAGATATGGCCTCCAGAACTGAACACAATACTCTAGGTGAGGTCGTACCAATGACCTATACAGTGGCATTATTACTTCTTTCTTTCTACTGCTGATACCTCTCCCTATGCAACCAAGCATCAGACTTGCCTTCGTCATTGCTTTGTTACATTGCCTACCTGCTTTTAAGTCCCCTGAAATAGTGACACCTAGATCCCTCTCTTCCTCAGTAGTTTCCATTATAGTGCCATTTATACTATATTTAGCCTTTGGATTTTTGAGACCCAAGTGCATGACTTTGCATATTTTGGCATTAAACTGTAGTTGCCATTCTCTTGACCATTCCTCTAATCTACCTAGATCATCAATCATTTGTTTTACCCCTCCTGGTGTGTCTACCCTGTTGCATACTGTTGTGTCATCTGCAAAAAGGCAAATTTTACCCTCAATTCCATTTGCAATATCACCAATAAAGATATTAAAAAACACTGGTTCAAATACAGATCCCTGGGGTACGCCTTGCACCAAACAATAGAGACATATACGCTTACCTGATTGTACAGTGCAGATCCTACTATTAGTCAATTATCAGAAAATAAATGTATTAAAAACTGAAATATTATTGAGGAGAATGACCACTGATTTATATACCTTGTAGCCCTTGTCACTTAATAGTTAATTTGGGCGCAGACTATTTAAAACTGTAAAAAATCAAGTTCAACTAATCACAACACCACAAACAATATAGTGAAAAAATGAAGCAATTAAGGTTAGCAGTAATGTGTAAACACTGCATCAGGAAGTTCCTCGCTTTACTCCTACATGGAGGAAGAAATGATTGTTATAATGTTTGTCTTTTAAATAGCTTGCAAGTGGGGGCTGAATTCTACTCGTTTCTAAATGTTTTTAAAATTTGGTGCCAGTTATCTTTTCTTGTACAAAAAACAGAAAAACAAATGATACTATAGCATCAGATTCTACACGACTGAACTATGGAAGAATACAATTATATTTTAACCCCTTCCTGACAGAGCCAGTTTTTGCGTTCCTGACAGAGCCCTTTTTTTCAAATCTGACATGTATCACTTAAGTGGGTATAACTTTTTTTTGCTTTTACTTATCCCAGTGATTTTGAGATTGTTTTCTCGTGACACATTGTACTTCAAGTTAGTGGTAAATTTTGGTCGATACAGTCTGTGTTTTTTTGTGAAAAATACCAAAATGTCGTAAAAAAATGGAAAATTTTGCGATTTGCAAAATGTTAAATTTTCTGCTTGTGAGACAAATAATCTTACCACTCAAAATAGTTAATAACTAACATAGACCATATGTATACTTTATGTTGCCATCATTATTTCAACCTCATTTTCATTTTTTTGGACACCAGGGGCGAAATGTAATAGGGTGCGTTTTTTTAGACTAAAAAAAAATCGCACCAAATCGCACCTTTAAAAATCGCGTTTTTTGCCGCGAATTCGCATATGTAATGAGATGCGAATTAGCGGCAAAAAATGCGATTTGCCGCGATTTCCAGTCATGAAAATGTGCGCATTCGAGCTGATATTTGTTGTAAAAAAATAGATAAACTATTGTTTTTTACTGTGGCACTACAAGTGCCAGCAAGCCTCCCCAGCAAGCTGGGACTTGGAGAACCACAAGTCCCAGCCTGCTGGGCATTAAAGGGCCCGCTGGCACTTGTAGTTCCACAGTTAAAAAAATAGTGCACAAAACACACTGACACACATTTTAAATAAAACTTTAATACACACATTACACACATACTAATACTTACCTATCTTCTTCCCGTAGGTAGCCCTGGTCCTGATGTCCTCCGGTCCTGTGTCGGCGTTCCTCTTCATGTCGACGTCCTTCTTGAAGTCGACGTCCCTGTCGGCGATGGCGTCCGGTGTCCGGGTCCGACGAAATCCATGGAGGAAGCTGTGGAAGGAAACCATACTCACCTGTCCCAGCGCGACGTAGTCCAGGTAAGGGTCTTGGAAAAAAAACAAACCGACACCCGAATCCAAGCGGACACGACGGAGACGCACGGTGTTTACATCGTGCGGCTCCGCCTCCCGAATGCCGCTATTGGCCGCCTTGCGGCCTAGCGGCCAATCAGGAGCCGCTAGGCCGCAAGGCGGCCAATAGCGGCATTCGGGAGGCGGAGCCGCACGATGTAAACAAACACACGTGCGTCTCCGTCGTGTCCGCTTGGATTCGGGTGTCGGTTTGTTTTTTTTCCAAGACCCTTACCTGGACTACGTCGCGCTGGGACAGGTGAGTATGGTTTCCTTCCACAGCTTCCTCCATGGATTTCGTCGGACCCGGACACCGGACGCCATCGCCGACAGGGACGTCGACTTCAAGAAGGACGTCGACATGAAGAGGAACGCCGACACAGGACCGGAGGACATCAGGACCAGGGCTACCTACGGGAAGAAGATAGGTAAGTATTAGTATGTGTGTAATGTGTGTATTAAAGTTTTATTTAAAATGTGTGTCAGTGTGTTTTGTGCACTATTTTTTTAACTGTGGAACTACAAGTGCCAGCGGGCCCTTTAATGCCCAGCAGGCTGGGACTTGTGGTTCTCCAAGTCCCAGCTTGCTGGGGAGGCTTGCTGGCACTTGTAGTGGCACAGTAAAAAACAATAGTTGATCTATTATTTTACACCATTAATCAGCTCGATGCCCACAGCCCAGGGGCATCGAGGACAGCCCCGGGCTTCAGCATGGGCTGGTAAGTTCTGGAGGGGGGGGACCCCTTCTTTGGGGGGGTCCCCACTCCCCCAGGACCCCTGCCCATGCTGACCGGTCAGAGGGCTGAATGCTTTGGCCGGGGGGACTTGTATAAAAAGTCTCCCCCCGGCTGTGGCATTACCCTGCTGGCTGGTTGTGTCCGGTGCTGGTTCTTAAAATACGGGGGACCCCTAGTCATTTTGTCCCCCGTATTTTGGGAACCAGCGCCGGACCTTGAGCCTGGTGCTGGTTTTATAAAATCCAGGGAACCCCAACTTGATTGTTCCTTGGATTTTATTATACCAGCACCGGCTTTTTAAGCCCGGGGCTGGTTATGCTTAGGAGGGGGGACCGCACGACGTTTTTTTTTTTTTTTTTTTTTGTTTTAACTATTTTTTTACAACAGAACCATGCACAGATCTCAATGATCTGTGCATGTTTCTGATAAAAGCGCCAGGCAGAACCTGGTCTATTTTTTTTGCGATTTTTAGTAAGCTTTACTAAAAATCGCAACCCATTAAATATGCGACTTCTATCCTTTTTAATGGGAAAACATCTGGATGCGATTTTTAGTCTAACTAAAAATCG